>NC_133325.1:292874108-293174108 GCF_042186555.1 Aquarana catesbeiana
GTTACAGTTGTATTGTTAGAGGAGGTTCCAACGGCATATAAAGTCTTGTAACTTTGATTCATAATAAACAGTCCATGTTAGCAGTGAAGCAAGTGTCGCCTTTTCTGCTCAGAGAGGTTGGAATATCTGATATCTGTATACAGACTGGGAGGAAGTGGTATATGACGGAAGCACTCAAGCGGAGTGTGGGACGTTCCGTGACAACCTCCATAAGACAATGTGGAAGGACTCCCATTCGTCTTCGTTGCAGATGAAGTGTTTGCGCTGGGGACCATCTTATGCGGCCATATCCGATGAGGACCCTCACCCCAGACCTGAGGGTTTTTAATTACCGGCCAGAGCCAGAAGAGTGGTGGAGAACACGTTTGGAATCATGGCCAGCCGGTTCCGCCTATTTCTTACACCCATACACATGGCGGACACCCATACACATGGCGGAGTACAAACTGAATCATATCATCCTGGCGTGCTGTGTTCTACACAACTTTTTACGGCAACATTCTGCCAACTATGCTGGCTCAGTTGGGCCTGAGGCTGGAATTCAAAATGAACCAACCCTGACGGCGCTTGAAAGTGGCCGTCCTGGCTTGCCCCCCTGAGTGCCCGTGATGTCCGGCTAAGATACCTTGAATACTTTGCGGGTAGGGGGGCTATCAATATGCCAGACAATGTGTAAAACCTTTTTCAAATTAAAAAAAGCAAATCTTTGGTGACATTTACTGCTTGTGTTTGTTTTAGCTGACCCTGACAGAAATGTGTTGAGTCCTGAAAATGGCGTGATTGTGTAACCTTACAAAGCACTGTTGGGTGTTATTTACTAAAGGCAAAAACACTTTGCACTACAAGTGCAGTTGAAACTGCACTTGTAGTGCAAAGTGGATTTGCCCTTAGGAAATAACACCCATTGTCACAGAAAATACCATGTAGAGCACCACAAAAGTGTTGGAGCGTTGAGACAATAATCCACACATTCTTGATTAACAATCTTTTTAATACCTGCACAATCACATGTGCATTTAGAAAAGGTTTTTAAAACAAACCAACATGTTTGTTGTATAACAATTTTTGGGGTCACATTAGAAAAAGTAGAAATGTCCATTTAAGATAAAACAGGCATGTTTAAAACCAACAAGAAAGACACAAATCTTGAACTTACAAAGTTCACATTTGGTAGAACTTGAAGGCAATATCAGACATGAGTATTTAGAAACTGTGTTTGATATTGCGTTCAGATGGGGTGAAGTCACCCCCGGAAAAGCCAAATTTTGAAGATGCACACAAATAGCCGAATGTCAACATGTTCTACCTGCCATCACGGGGGATCAAGGGACATGTTTTGGGGGTGCAACCCCTTCCTCTCAGCTACTTTATTATTGAGGAAGGGGTTGCACCCCCAAAACGCGTCCTTTCATCTCCCGTGATGGCAGATAGGCCATGTTGACACACTGTGTGCCTCTTCAAAATTTGGCTTTTCGCAAATATGTCAAAAAATTGTAAAAATTTTTATTCTTACAAAAAGTCCCCCAAAAAATAGGGATTTTGAGGGGTTTTAAACTCTCCCTAAAACATCAATGATGTTCTTCATTTTTTTTTAACATCATTGATGCTTTTCTGGATGTTTTCCAAGTCCCTATTACACCCCATGATCTCCCCAATCAGGATCTGTGCACTTTCCGAGGTGAAATGCCCTGGATCCACAACATCATGATCACCTAAAAAGCTAGAAACAAAAACACACCATGTATTATCAATATGCCGGCATCCATCTCTTACCTGAGCCTGTGGTCGCAGACACTCACCTGTTGTGGTGCCAATTTCCACCACGTCTTCCTCCTCCTGCTCTGCTTGGCTTGGGTGGATTTCCCCTACTTCCAGAGGTGGGGGGTCCGTGGTCTCCTCGGATGAGGTGTGTCCTCCGAGTCTTTTATCCCCTATGTAAAAAAAAAATAGGTATACTTAGCACAAAGATATTTGATGGCAGAAATAGGAATATGAAACATTGCTTGGAAGTGGGGTACAATTGTCTATTTTGGCAGAGTTCCAAGATGTAGAATTTTTAGTGTCCTTTGTCAAGCTTCAATACTTTACCTGTTTTGTACAAGCTTCACAGATGGAGACACCCCTATAGTATACACTGGAGCACCTGTGTGGGGCCCCTAATAAAAAGGGTGTTCTTGTGTCCCACACTAGTGCTCCAGCGTCCAGATGTGTAAACAGCTACTGAGTGTCCTCTCCTTACACAGAATCTAGTTTGAATTTCATTCTAGTTACAAACCCATCTACACAACCAAATTATTTGCAGACAAGTAGGCCATAAAAAATGTGGGCAAATGCATATGGCCAAAACAATGGTGTTTTCTAGGCCGAACGAACAATGTTTTTTACGAACGAATAATGTGCCCATTAACATGAAAGTTGACATTTTAAACTGGATAACAGTTAAGAAAAGCACATGGAGCAACACGAACGTAATAAACATAAAGAATAGGAACACAGCACAACTACTTACTTTTTTGCATTACTCTCCGGATCTTTCTGTACTGCTCTTGCTCTCTTAATTTGAGGTCCGACCACCGCTTCCTGAGCTGATCTTTCGATCGTCGTACCCCGAAATTCTGGTGCAGACTCTTGACCACTTTCGCCATGATCTTGGCCTTTCTGACATTGGGGTTGGGATAAGGTCCATACTTTCCATCATAGTCGGCCCTCTTCAGGATGTCGACCATTTCCACCATCTCCACAAAAGACATATTTGAGGCCCTAAATCGTCTCCTTCTGGATCGGGACGTTTCTGCCTCCGGCTTTCCTCCTCCTCCTCCTCGTTGGTGTAATTATCAGACACCTGCTCTGA
Source organism: Aquarana catesbeiana (assembly GCF_042186555.1). Taxonomy (NCBI): domain Eukaryota; kingdom Metazoa; phylum Chordata; class Amphibia; order Anura; family Ranidae; genus Aquarana; species Aquarana catesbeiana. The sequence continues at coordinate 292,876,960 of NC_133325.1, forward strand.
CTCCACCATGTGCTCTTCCCCCACTGCGCTGAACGAGAAGGGGTGGGGAATAGACTAGAAAGAACGTCAGGGGCGGGTGGAGTTTCACGCATGCGCAGGGTCTATAAAGCGTAACACGCGTGCGTAGTACGTAGGATCTGTGAGCGGAGGAAGGAGTAACAGAGGCGCCAATCGTGATTGCGAAGGTAAGATTTAACATTGGGCCTATACTGCTTCTAGATTGAGGCCTGTATTTGCACAAGTTTAGAAGACTTTAGGCTGACATTAGGGTTTGTTTTGTGTTGTGTCTTGCGGTGAAAATGGATATCTTGAAAGATAAGGACTTTATGCCAATCTTCATTTATATGTTCAGGGAGCTGCCCTGTCTATGGCAGATAAAGCACCCGGAATATAAGAACCAAACAAAGAGGAAGGCAGCGCTGGATAATTTGTTGGAATTTGTGAAGACGGTGATCCCCACGACAGACATCACCTATTTGAGGATCCTAATTGGTGGCCTGAGGAGCACTTATCTAAGGGAGCACAAGAAGGTCCAGTATTCCCAGAGATCAGGAGCAACAGATGACATTTATGTCCCCAGGCTGTGGTACTATGACAGGCTGCATTTTCTGGCAGGTCTGACTGAACCCAGGCCAGCACTCTCCACTCTTCCTTCTACGCTTCCTCCCCCCCCAGCTGAGGCTTCTGACTCCCAACCTGGGCCTTCCAAGCAGCAACATGTGGAGGAGCCCAGCTTGAGCCAGGTATAGCATTCTTCTAAATATTTCTGGTTGTCCAATCAATGATGTTAAATAGATGTTAGTTTGGATTGCTAATTTATGATTGTGTTTGCCTTTTTCATACACAGAGAAGTCTCAGCCAGGAGGTGGCCGGGCCAAGCAGGCTGCCTGATATCCAGGTCCCTACCTTCCGCCTTCAAAGACAAAGTGTCAGGAAGAGGAGTAACCTGGAGGAGGCTGCCATAGGCCTCTTTTGGAAGACTACAGAGGCCCTGAGAACCCCCTACAGTGTGGAGGAGGACTTTGATGGCATAACTGCCTGCAAAATGATGCAGATGGAGGAGGGCCAACGACTCCTGTGTGAGTTCTTAATTTTGGAAGCTCCCAATAAGGGGTTGAGGGGCTAAATAACATGTGCTACCCACATTTGTGACCTCGCACATAGTCCTCCTCCAGGTCCTACTCCTCCTCCTCCAGGTCCTACTCCTCCTCCTCCATGTCCTACTCCTCCTCCTGCCACATCTCCAACACCAGAGCCACAGCCAGGAAGGAAGCGTGGAAGGAAGACCAGAGAGTGATGACCCTGGGTTCAGTCTGGTCTGTGCAAAAGATGCAGCCTGTTGTAGTACCACAGCCTGGGGACACGGATGTCATCTGCTGCTTTCCAGATCTCTGGGACTTCTGGACCAGATTGCACTCCTTTATATATTGACTCCTCAGGCCACCAATTTTGCTGGAAAAGAATTGATGTGTGCCCTGGGAGTCCAAGGCTTTGCCAATTTATGATGTTTATCCAGTGTTGCCTCCCTCTTTGTTTGGTTCTGAGCCCTTAATAAAGGAATTTTTGGTTCAATTATACTCGCCTATGTGTGTTTTCCTTCAAAAAGGACAGTTTGTTTGTGAGGAGGCAGGTACATTTCAAAAATACAATGTGAAATTACCAAGGGACACCAACACCAAGCAACCTCCTTGAGATTAAATACCCTATTTATCGGCGTATCAGGGGAAAATCGTGGGTGCGTGTTATATGCCGATCCCCGTTAATTGTGATCTATCGGCAGCGATCGCCGCCGACATTCACATAGCGTGTAGTTTTAAATATGGCGCCGCGGAGTTCGGAGGGACTCGGCAGAGCTGAACGAGCTCCGCCTAAATCACAGTGACTGGGCGAAGCCGAGATACACATAGTTGAGTGTTCTCGGCTCTTTCCGCCACCGCTCACAGTCATGCCCAGTCCCGCCATTGGACCTGTGTTATGTCCATCATAGGGTGGGACTGTGAGCGGCGCCGGAAAGAGCCGAGTACACTCGACTATGTGTATCTCGACGGCGTTCGTTCAGCTCCGCCGAGTCCCTCCGAACTCTGCGGTGCCATATTTAAAACTACATGTTATGTGTATGTCGGGGGCGATCTGTCCAAGCATGGACACTGGGGGCAAGGCTGCACTGACCACTGGGGCAAAGCTGCATTGACAAGGCTGCACTGGGGCAAAGCTGCACTGACATGGCTGCACTGACAAGGCTGCACTGGGGCAAAGCTGCACTGACAAGACTGCACTGGGGCAAAGCTGCACTGACAAGGCTGCAATGGACACTGGGGCAAGGCTGCACTGACACTGAAAAGGCTGCAATGACACTAACAAAGCTGCAGATGGACACGATAAGGCTGCATTGATGGGCATTTTAATGTAAGTTTTTTTCCTTAAACTTCCCTCCTAAAAGTTTTTTTTTCCTTAAAATTCTCTCCTAAACTTGGGGTGCGTGTTATACGCCGATAAATACGGTAATACAAGTGTAGCGCTGGTAGATTTTTATTCTACCGCTGATAGGTAAATCTTGTGGGTTACTTGTTAGGTGAAGTTAGATTTGCCTCTGTTCCAGCTTGGCTGAGTTGCGTGTAGTTCCACACTGTGCCGGTGGGTGTCGTTGTCACCATGGACTGGTGTTGGAAAGGCAGCGTGTTGAAGGTATGAGTGCTCCTCTGTCTCGGAGACAACTAGGTGGTGGTCCTCCGAGTTGCATTCTGGGAGAGGGTATTTATGGGACAGACGCCATGTTTAGGGGTTTGTTTTCAGCCACCTGCTGGCCCTCCTGGCCGACAGGTATGCCTTAAGAGTACCACCTTGTGGTCCTCTGTTCCGGAGGCCCACGTCGCTGTGGCATGTGGGTGGACCCAGAAGCCTGTCTGAGGCCTACCACAGCAACAGAGGAATGGTCCTGAGCTGTCTATCCTGAGTGAAGAAGCTGGACAACCGAGGAGATCCCAGGGGAGGACCCGTCATGGAAGGATCATGCAGAGTGCTGGTCTGGAGAGGGGCCTGGTGACTCAGTTGGAGGATGTATCCTGAAGTAATCTTACTGCATAGTATTGCCAGGTTGACTTAAAGGTTCAAGTACTGTGTCTGACATTCATCGCAAACCAATACATCCTGTGGCAGAGGATCGTATGGGTTTTATCCCAAACAAGTCTGTGGCAGAGACTTTCTTTCATGCTGCGTACTGGCTGCTAGGCAAGTGAGAGACGCCTATCCAGGTGGGCAAAGATTGAATCCCACAAGGGGAGTGCATTCAATTACAAGTGTTCAATTCCAAAGCATGTTCTAAAGAATACTAAGGAAAGGTATTTGAGCTTCCCTGCAACTTTCCTTTTGCCTCCTTCCTGCTACTTCCTTTATTACTTGTTCATTAAAGCATTGGAAAATATACTCAAGTGTTTGGTGCCTACATTGTCCAGAGATAAACTCAACGGGACCCTAGACCCGGTGACGGTGAAACAGAGGTATCGAGAGTGAAGGTAACAGCCCACTTTAAACTAGCAGCTCCACCGAGAGTTAGTGCTACACAAGATAATAATGGTGTTGTGGTAACTTGACACACAAAACACACACAAAAATATTGTGGAGTAAAACCAATTAAAAAAAAAAAAATCAGCCTTGAAAAAAATACAAAACAAAAAAAAAAAAAAAAACAGCCTTGAAAAAAATACAAAACAAAAATAAAACAACAAAAAACAAATTTGGTCAGATGTGACAAATCAAAATATATTGAGGGAATCACAATAAATAATAAAGAAAGAAGTTTGTGAGAAGTCTGTGTGAATATGAGCAGCAAAACTACTTAATTTTTCTCACATTATAAAGAAGAAGAGAGTGCGCTGTATTAAACAATTTTTTACATTGCAGCGTGACGAAAGTGCTCTATCCATTCCGAACGCTAATTTTACCAGACCGCGCTGTTCTGTCTCTGAATTTCTTCTGAGCATGTGTGGCACTTTGTGCATCGGAATTGTCCACACACGGTCAGAATTGACGCGATCGGATTTTGTTATGGGAAAATTTTATAGCCTGCTCTCAAACTTTGGGTGTCGGAAAATCCAATGGAAAATGTCCGATGGAGCTCACACACGGTCAGAAATTTCCGACAACACGCTCCGATCGCACATTTTCCATCGGAAAATCCGACCGTGTGTACGGGGCATTACTCTAATGAAAAGTATATCACCAAAACAAAAACTGACACTTATGCCCTGTACACACGGCCGGACATTGGTCGAACATTCCGACAACAAAATCCATGGATTTTTTCCGACGGATGTTGGCTCAAACTTGTCTTGCATACACACGGTCACACAAAGTTGTTGGAAAATCCGATCGTTCTAAACGCGGTGACGTAAAACACGTACGTCGGGACTATAAACGGGGCAGTAGCTAATAGCTTTAGTCTCTTCATTTATTCTGAGCATGCGTGGCACTTTGTGTGTCTGATTTTTTGTACACACGATTGGAATTTCCGACAACGGATTTTGTTGTCGGAAAATTTAATAGCAAGCTCTCAAACTTTGTGTGTCGGAAATTCCTATGGATGTGGATTCCTATGTGATGGAGCCTACACACGGTCGGAATTTACGACAACAAGGTCCTATCACATATTTTCCGTCGGAAAATCCGACCGTGTGTACGGGGCATTACACTGCCTCTAACTGACACTGGCACTAACAGTAACTGACACACCAACACAGACACTGACACACTGCCACAAACACTGCCACCTACACTGACACTGTCATAAATCTGCAGTAATGTTTTATGCTCTGACTGTCTGCTTAACTCTCAGGTCTGTGTCTCAGCTCTAGAGAGCATGCCCCCACACATGAGCGTTTAAGTATGAGCTCTCAGCATGGCTCCACCCCAGCCTCTCAACAGGAAACACTAACCATGCGCACTGCAAGCCAGCCTTGCCAAGCAAAGTTTGTGTTTAGGCTTCTGGTGTGGTGTCCTGCTGTATGTCTATCTCTGACTTCCATGTACCGACCTTGGCGTGTGTTGACCATTCCTGTCTGCTAGTGACCCCGATCTTGGTGTGCCTTCCTGACCATCCCTGTCTGCTAGTTGCCCGACCTTGGCTTGTTCTCCCGACTATCCTCTGTTTAACGCTGTACTGCTGCTTCCACTCTGTCCACCAGAGTCAGTCCATGAGTCGGAGCTGAGAGACCCCAGGGGCCATGACCTGGAGTCAGCTGCAGCCAAATCCATCCCCAATACTAGATCTCTGGTGAAAACCTGCTGGCTCTTAGATTTTAAGCCCTGGGGAATCTTACGCTCTAGCTTCCTGTTTGGCCTGTGTTGGTGTTCAGGTGGAGCCGCTTTCCTGAAGCACCCAGAGTTCCATCCGCAGCAGTCAGTCGAAGGGTCCACAACCATACCAGTGCACTCCTAACCCCAGTGGTGTGCATCTATCACCTGGCCTCAGGTGACCTGATAGACATTTACACCTACGGTGACATTAAAACCTATTAAACTAGATCAAGCACTGAATTAGTTAATAATTATTTATTTTTTCAACAGACTTCTCCTCTAGCGAGGAGGCAAAGATTCCTCCTTGCTAGAGCAAAAATCTATTGTTTTCTTTTTCACACAGGAGAAACAACACAGGGAGGGTCTACAGGATAAATGATCACTGTGATAGACAATCAGAGGCTATCATAGTGATCATGTGATCAGAATCTTGCTCCCCGGGGTCCCGGCTGTTAGTAGGAGACCCGGGGCTGTCACCAACAGCCTGGGCTCAGTACTGGGAACATGCAATCGAGTGCACTTCCGGCTCAAACAGGTAAACACATACTGTATATGCAGCTCCCAGGAGTAAAGCACACTTTCTGGATGCCGCATGTACAACATATGTGTTATGCCGCGTACACACGATCGGACTTTACGGCATACTTGGTCCGGCGAACCTGAGTTCGTCGGACAATTCGATCGTGTGTGGGCTCCAGCTGACTTTTTTTTCTCAAAAGTTTGATGGACTCAGATTTGAAACATGTTTCAAATCTGTCCGACGGACTCGAGTTCGGTCGAAAAGTCCACTCGTCTGTATGCTAGTCCGACGGACAAAAAACGACGCTAGGGCAGCTATTGGCTACTGGCTATGAACTTCCTCGTTTTAGTCCGGTCATACGTCATCACATACGAATCCGTCGGACTTTGGTTGATCGTGTGTAGGCAAGTCCGTTCATTCGTAAAGTCCGTCGTAAAGTCCGTCGAAAATTCCGCCAGATAAAGTCTGCCGTAAAGCCTGCTCGTGTGTACACGGCATTACACTGCTGTAAAGGGGCAATTAAACTGTCCAATAAAACTGTGATTCACCAATAACGTGGGAATGAAATGACCAGAGCTATTACAATTTTCATTTCTAATACATACTGATAAGGTTATCATTCACCACTAAAAAAATAAAAGGTTGTTCTTTCTTATAACATATACTGTAGAATTTCAATAGTGTCTCCAAATCTTATTGTAGAATATGAAACTTTGGCATAATACTTGTTTATTTTTAAATGTCATGAAGCTGGCATATTATGAACATTTTAGGTACTGAAAGAGTTCATTGCATTCTGTCTTTCAAACAAAAGTAATGGTTTGTTGCAGCATTTATAAAAGCATTTGTTATGCTTTTTAGAAGTGTTTGTTAGAGGTGAAAACTTGTATTATTAAATGTGCCCTGAACACTGTGTTGTCTGGCTATTTTGACTTCATTGAATTACACCTACATGCTTCAATTATCTTGCACTTCTATTATATCACAAGTTCACTCTATGCTAGGAATTTCAAAGCCTGCAAAAGATTCAGAGATATGGCCTGTGAGATAACCACATAGAAAGGTTAAGATTAGAAAAAAAAAATCAGCAGCTGTTAAAAAAGTAAATCTTTAAACATGTTATGGGGACAGCTATAAAAGAAAAAACAATTATTAGAATATGACATTACTGCATGAGCAGCACACATTTTATGATGTAAGGTACAGCAAATTTACACTTTTCAGATAGTTGAATAGAGACATATTATCCATTTTCTGTTTTAGGTGTACTTGTTGTTCATATACATTTCTGAAATAGGATTGTATTGGGCATGATAGATCTGTAAGGTGTTTCACACATGAACTAAATCTTTAAAAACATCCATACTGAGGAAAACCCTTTCCCAATGGGAGAGTTAATACTTTTGGTATGGAAATGTATTCTTTTTCCTATAGTATCTATATACTGTACATTATTCTTTCATTTGTTCATTTTTTTATTTTGCAGCTGACTTACTATGAAATGGTACATAGTTACAGAGTTAGTCAGGTTGAAAAAAACACCAGTCCATCGACTGTTTCTCACGTAAGAGGTCATTCACTGGTGATGGGAACCCCTCAGCAGACAATAAGAAGGGTAAAAAACAAACCAAAGCACAGAAATCACACAAAACACAGGGTGGAGTTACCCTGCAGGGGGTTCAGGCCCACAGTGGGGGTACCACTATGCATACATTACACAGTGTTATTCGCAGAATTTTGGGTTCCACTATACCAATCATCAAAGGACAAATTGATACCAACCACACCCGACCCCAAAAAACAAGGGAATCTCAACTTTGTTGTGAAATTCCTCCCCCCTACAACTCCCACAAACCCACACAATTAAACTTCATTAACCTCGCCTCACTCCCCCTAGCCCCAGATGAGGAAACCACCCTCCATATTGGTTTGGGATTCTGCCCATCGGAGTCCCTAAAGGTCTTTGAGACCATTAAAAATTTATCGCTTGGAATTTAATATTCAAATTTATTTATGGCCAAGAAAGCCAACAGGCCAAGCTTGAGAAGGAATTGACGGAACGTTCAAAACACTTTACCATGCAAGAATTCAGAGCCCTCCGGGACCTTATGTTATTGTATGAGGAAGGTGCTTCTGAAGAGGAGTCCTCGATTCAGGACACCGACCCAGATTCCCCGTCCCCTCCTCTCCCTCCCCAGTACAGAATTCCAGGGAGAGTAAAAAAAACCTTTCAAAGTAAAATCTCAGCATTTCCCAGATCTTATGACTTTCCCAGCTATCTGGGCTTTTTTACATCAATCCATTAAGGCATTAAAACAACAGCGGTGGCAGGACTTGCCCTCTAACCTGACACCAGGAGAAACACAAGATTTAGCTAGACTACAGAAACACATGGACATAGTTATCAAAGCACCCGACAAGGGTTCAAACATTGTTCTTGTATCAAATTTACTAATTTAATATCAGACCATGTGCTTAAATGTGCTTAAAATCGTGTGGTGTAAACCAATAGCACCCACATTAGTTGACAGATTTATTGCAGAATTCCGTGGCCTTTGTGCGGGTGCGTATTGGGAAGGGTTGATTGACAAGGACACTGTAGACTACCTCAATGTTTAATTTCCAAGAATGCCCACTTTTAACACCATTTCAAAGACACATAAGGACAGCAAGTAACCTTCAGGAAGACCAATTGTTTCAGGCATAGGCTCACTGACTGAAAATTCAAGCAAATTTATGGACACAAATTTGATGCCCCATGTCCTGAGTTTGCCATCATATATCGTGACACAACAGACCTTTTGAAGCACATTGAGGAGATCCAGGTCCCTCTGGGTGCGTCTGGATGGTGCATCATTTCTAATGAAGCAAGACCACAGTACATGGCCATTGAATGAGTTTATCCAAAAACTGTTATATTTTATTTTGACAAGAAACTACTTTATTTTCATGGACCAGATCTACCTTCAAGACCAAGGGGTAGCCATGGGCACTTCATGTGTGGCCTCCTACGCAAACATATATTTAGGTGGGTGGGAGAGGATGGTATTTGCTCAAGAGAGATTTACAATCTTTGTGAGCCATGTCCTTTGTTGGCATAGGTTCATTGATGACCTATTTATCATCTGGACAGGCCCAGTAGATCTATTGATCAACTTCATTGACTTAATATCAACCATTTAAATTTACATTTTTGACTATAGGAGTATTCCTTTTCTAGACCTAGACAAATCATTATTGGCCCAGACTACCAGATTGGGACAGATCTTTATCGTAAATCCACAGCAGGGGTTTATAACACACTACTGCATGTCTCTAGCACACACCCTCAATCTCTTGTTAACAATATTCCATACTTGCAATATTTGCGCTTACATCATAACTGTACGGCGGACATTGACTTCCACCTACAAGTGAATATGTTGCTTGAACGCCTCCTTGCTAGTGGCTATTCATGGATGAACTTGAGAAAAGCTTCAATAAGGCTTTAGGGTGCACAAGAACCTCACTACTATACGACCCTCCCAAATCTAAACAACTGAATACTGTTAAAGTAGTTACAAAATTTTCTTCCCATCACCATCAATTACGGTCAATTCTTACTGATCATTGGCACTTACTGACTGACCATCATATCCTTAAAAATCACTCATCACTACATCACAGAGATAGAGTGACCAGCAGCCATTATTGATCAGAGCCACGGAGACCGACTGGACCCCGTGGTCCCTTTCGATGCGGACACTGTCCTCGTTGCCCTTGGATCAAGGACAGCACCATGTTCACCTTTCCAAATGGTGAGAGCTTTTTTCCCTGCACATTTGCTAACTGCAGCACAAGGGAGGTTATTTATTTGATGTCCTGCATTCGCAATGCGATCTGTGTCGGGAAAACTATTAGGGAATTGTGCCAACGCATTAGGGATCACCTTTACTATTCCACTAATGCCAAACTCACCACTCTGGGACACCATATTGGAATACACCATAGGTTCCAACCTGATGTTGTTAAATTCATGGTACTTGAAGCGGTCCCTAAGGACCCCCAGGGGGGCAATTGGGACTGCACGATCCTACAGAAAGAGACCCTGTGGATCGAGCTGCTCAACCCCAACATCCCCCCAGGGCTTAATAAGGTATTGACTTACAAACCTTTCCTTTGAACATTTAACTATGCTGTCATTTATTAAGATTGCCCCTAGCAATGTGAGCCAATATTGCCTGTATTGGGTAATCTTTCCATAAATGTACCGCTTTACCTCCTAATTCTGCTCTTCTTACCTTCCCTTCCTCCTCTTTTTCCTTTCTTCCCCTTTTCCCCCCTTCTTTTGTATGACAATTGTATATTAATCAGAATATTAGGTTATATATCTTGTTTGTTATTTGAATATGGGCCACTTGTGTTAACCAACAAACTCACTGTATTTAGTAATTTTATATTCTTTATGTTTATATTTAGTTTTAGATGTCCCATTTTTGCTTTATAGGCCACTATCGCTTTAAGAAGACCAGCATCTGGGACTTTCGAGAGTGGGTGGTTCCTACCCCATGGCGGACACGCATCCCTCTGTGGTTGGGGGCTTTCCCAAGGCATCAGCCTGGGGTTGCCTCAATGGGTAGCTGATGCACGTGCAAGCTCATATAAACCCCCTGAGATGATGATGTGCATGCGTATGTACATGCACATTCCTATTGGGTTTCGCAGGTAGCCATGCATTCGTGCATGTGCATTATGGGTAGGTGGATCTGTTGGGGGTTTAAATACAGTCACAGAGCTTTTTTTCAATGTGGCTGCTGTATTCCTGGGGAGCAAATCTTTATCATACCTGAGACTTTGGTAAGACCCCTCTCTTTTTTGAATAGGAGCATTTGCGGTTCAGTGACTTTTTGAATAGATCAATAGCTTTAAAATGGCAAGTCTAGAGCAATGTTTTTTAACTGCAGGTATGCAGTCCTATCTTTCTGATTACACCATAGGAATGAACACTATAATGAACAAGGGAAGGGTCTCCCAGGGGTGGGATTTTCAAGGCAGCAAGAAATTATGAGGATAACTCAATGTAGAGTAAAAATGTATAACTTTATTGGTGACAATCGTATCAAAAATGACAGTGAAGTTAAAATGTGAGCTCTGGTACTGGAAATAAAAATTCAATACAGTGAATGCAGACACAATAATACACAACATTCAATATAATTGATGCTGGTTGTGCATGGAAACTGACGCGTTTCGGCCCAAAGAGGGCCTTCTTCAGAGGTTTGGTCTGCTGTGGAAAGAATTTTCATTTATTCATTGTATTTTATAGCTAAAACATGTGCTTATGTTGACAACATAGTTTTAATATATAGTTATCAATGGCAACGTATTGTGGAAGTTCTGCTGACCAGAGATTCTCTAAAAACTTTTTCGCCCACACAATGAGCTCAATCTTCCAATACCCCAGGAAGGGGCCTGCATCGCAAGTGTGTCTTGCAAGGAGTCACATTAACGGAATGAATCCCCACACTCGGGCGGAGTAGGGAGCAAGAAGCCAGCACCTGCAGTGGGTCATTAAGGAACAACAGCATGAATTGCAAAATACTAATCCCAAAAGGATTATAGGATAGTATTTGCATGTAAGTGTTAAAAAAAAAATTAAAAAGGTTAGTGGGAACTATAAATTCCCAATTACCAAGGGAGGTCATTGCTAATGATGTATAACAAGCAGAATATGATATACTCGTTGATGATCGCACGAGGTGCCCAAAATGTCCTGAAATATATCTAAATTGATAAAAAAAAGTACAAAAATAGTGTGATGGTGGATGAGAGTGAAAGTGAAAAGGGGAAAAAAGACTAAAGTAATGCAAAGTTGAATTAGTGGGGAAAATAGAGGAAGTGATAAAGCACTTGAGTTTCCCTGCACAGTACACAACCCTTTGCAGAGTACATAGACCCCTGCCCTAACACAGCCCCCTTTCCCTGCACAGTACACAGACATCTACATAGTACACAGACCCCTTTGCCTGCATATCACACAGGCCTCTTTCATTATAAAGCCCCCCTGCACTCCCAGGAGACCCCCAGTCTCCTGGGAAAAAATACTCTACAGTTGAGAAAACATCACTGCCAGCCCTTTCTCATACACCGCTCCTCCTGTGTCATTCATTGTAAATCAAAGCTTCTAAATACCTCAATTAATGTTATTCTTCGTGACCCGGTCATGTGACTGCTCTCCTCTGCTGTTTCATTGACAGTCACATGACCGCTCTCCTCCTGCAATCAAAGGCTACACTCAGGAAGGAGGTGGAGTGGGAGGAGGAGAGCAGCCAGACAGAGTGGCTTTAATTGAGGTATTAAGAGACTTCCATTTACATTGAGAGTGACACACGAGGAGCTCTGCATGAGAAAGAGCTGGCAGTAATGTTTTCTCAAATTTAAAGTATACTGGCAGCGCTGTCCCAGGGCCAGGAGAGGCGGTACAACTGGCCTGACACCCCCCAATGGGTGGCACCAGGGGCGGACCGCCCGATCCCCGCCCCCTGTTGGTAAAAAAAATTTATCGGTGTATTCGTATAACACGCAGGCATGGTTTTTATTCTACATATACATAAATATATATAAATTAATAAAAATATCATGGCCAATTGGGGGCCCTTGCACACGTGGGGCCCTAGGCTGCAGCCTAGTCCAGCCTGTGCATTAATTCGCCCCTGCTGCTATCTCATTCTTGATCGTATCCAAGAGACCATGAGAAAAAGCATCCATGAGGGCCTCATTGTTCCACGCAACCTCTGCTGCCAGAGTACGAAATTCAATGGCGTAGTCAGCAACAGTTCTCATACTCTGTTCAATGGGCATGAGGCACTTGGCAGCAGAAGCGGAGCTTGCGGGAACATCAAATACCCTTTTAAACTAAGCCACAAACTCAGGGTAGCACAAGACAACAGGTTTTTGCGTCTCCCATAGAGGGTCTTCCCAGGCCAAGGCTCTCTCAGAAAGCAAAGATATCATGAAACCTACTTTGCTTCTGTCTGTGGGAAATGCCTGGGGCAGCATCTCAAAGTATATCTCAACCTGATTGAGAAACCCTCTGCTTTGGACTGGATCGCCCCCCCCCAAATCACTGGCGAAGCGGAGCGGAACCAGACATACCTCTTATAGAGGTAATACTCGAGGCGGGTGCCTGCACAGAGACTGGAGCAGCAGCAGGGTCAGCCTGCAACATAAGTTGTACCAGGACGACCACAGTGGGAGATTCCAGGTGAGCCGCGTGACTCAGAAGCGATTGTAACGCCATGGCGAACTGATCCATGCCGTGATCCAGTTCATCCAATCTGAAAAAAATTTTTACCAACAAGTGGATTGACTGCATCTTCTGAATTCATGGCCTTTGCCTACTGTCAGAAACCATGAAAGTAGACTGAGACAGAAGTACAGTTAAATCACACTTGTTTAATAATAAAAGTAAAAAGAACAAACTTAGTTTAGTTTTTCTTCTTACACTCATTTTCTCTTTGTATTAACTGATCTCCTAATAGATTATCGTTTTCATATTTTTTATTCTAGAGCAATGGTGTTCTCTAAAGCAATGCTTTGAGATACATTGCTGTGTATGCCTAGATCCCATACATTTCACCTGCTAGGTGTCCCTGCAGTATGGGCCCTGGCTGTTTTTCTACCTAAAGTAAGTCTCAGGTGATTTTGACTTCATTTCCCTCACTACCATTTATTTTTCCCCTCACTACCATTTATTTATTTTATTTTGTTTTTGGCATAATGAAACGTTTGCTTTGTTGCAGATTATACTATGTATAACATCTCCTGAAGAAGCGGCTTCAGCCGTGAAACATGTAGAGGATATATAGTACATCATGAATCAAATGCCTTCAGCATTCCTCTGAGGCTACTATGTGACCAGTTAGACATGTTTGTATAGCTTACTGTCTGTTGAGGTTATCGTGAATTGCTGTTTTACAATACATTGTGCATCTATGTCTTTTTAAACAATTTTGTACAAGTAAAATGTATATATTTTTTATATTTTTGTTTAATAATTGGGTATCTAGATAGTCCATTGTTTTTCCTACTGGAGGTTTTGCAGGGGTCACCCCTAGTTACTCTTGCCTTTTAGTGTGGCATAGAGTCCATGGAGTATGAAGTGCATGCTCCTTCATCTGCCTTTATACCAGCTAAGTGGTGGCAGTTTACAACAACTTACACATCTCATTTAGGAACAAAACAAAGTGAAGTGTGTACCATCAAAAGGGACTGTAAAAAAACAGTCATTTAAAAAATCAAGTAAGATGTAATGGGGGAAAGCACAGTGTGCATATGGAGATATGCCTAGTATAGCTCGAGTTAGCATGCACTCATGATTTCTTATACTGGGTCCAATGATTAAAACCTAAATATATTATGTGTTTTTTACTCTGATATCAGAACGAGCTGCTTGAGTACTGCAAGCTAGGACCACATCTTTACACATTAAATATCAGTGTACTATTTGCTGGATAAGTTCACAGGTCACAAGTACAATACTTCAAAATGAATTCCACAAGATTGCATGCAAGATTGTCCTATTGATTTATCCCTGCTTTGTTTTTTTTAGTAAATCAGTCCCAGTGAGCCAACACTATCAAGCCTCGTACACACGATCGGACTTCAAACTTTTCAGTGGATTTCTGTCCAAAGAGCGTTGGCCGTGAACTTGGTATGCATACACACGGCAGGACTTTTTCAGCCAACTTTCAACAAATCACGTGGTTTTTCAGCTCATTACTGCCACCCTTTGGACAACTTGTGTATTGTTGTCTGATCTTTTGCATTGGTTCTGAGCATGCGTGTTTGAACTTTGGACTAAAGTCCAATGGATTTGTGTACACACGATCGGACTAGCCGCCGTAGGACTTTTGTTGCAGGAAAGTTTGTCTGTTCGCACAGCCAACATTTGTCCAATGAAAACCGTAAAAGTTTGTCCGGTGGAGAGTACACACGGTCGGATGTTGCCTTAAAACAGGTAATTTGCATGTTTGTTGTCTAAAAGTTTGATCGTGTGTATGGGCTTTCAGACATGAAATGAAGGGCACGGGGGACAGATGAGCAAATATTCCCAGTGTCCAGTCCTACCAAACATTAAACCATGACTGGGTATTGTCAGTAAGAGGCATGGATGAGCTCAGCTATGAGGATGGACTAGAGGAACTGAATTTATTCTCTCTTGAGAAGAGGAGATTAAGGGGGGATATGATCAACATGTATAAATATATAAGTGGTACATATAGTGAACTTGGTGTTGAGTTAGTCACATTAAGGTGATCACAAAGGAAAAAGGGGCACTCTTTATGTCTGGAGGAAAAGAAATGTAATCCCCAAATATGGAAAGGCATCTTCACAGTAGGAGCAGACACACAGAGACACTTGCCTAGCTCAGTTAATATTTCATAGAAGACTACAAGCAGGCTAGTAGGTTTATTTTACTGGAGAAAAGACTTATCATGTCTCTTCTGCAATACAGACACTGCCTGCTTGAATTTTTTAAAACCAGGATTTTAGTTTCTTTTTAAGTATGTGTAAATATATGGATCAACAGAAATTTAGCGTAACTCTGCTAAATCTCTGTAGACCTATATATTTACACAGGCTTATAAAACTTCATAAGATCCAACCATTATATCTATGAGAAAAACCAAAATCAATCCTCCATGATGACAGTCAAGTAATCTAAGCAACACATGATGTATTCTCTTATAGATCCTTACAATAATGTCAATCCATCTATACATACGAATGAACAAACATACACAACATATCAACTTCCATAAAAATATAGGAACAAAATATATATCATAGCAACTGTCCCATATTTCGTGATGAGAGAAAAAGAAAAAAGAAAAGAACAAACCTCCATCCTATCATCACCTAATACCATATACAAAATGGCTATTCTCTTATGCTATGTACACACAATAGGATTTTCCAACAATAAAACCGTGAATTTATTTCCCGACGGATGTTGGCTTAAACTTGTCTTGCATATAAACGGTCAACGACAACTCATTTTGTTGTTGGAAAATTTGAGAACCAGCTCTCAAATATTTGTTGTCGGAAATTCCAACAACAAATGTCCGATGGAGCTTACACACGGTCAGAACTTCTGACAACATGCTCACATCAAACACTTGTTGTCGGAAATTACGATCGTCTATACGCGGCATTACCTAAAAGCATGCACTCCCCACACAAGGCTTACAAGTAGGTATCACACTCGCAAGGCAGTTAACTGCTATTCCTAAAGAAACCATGAAACCATGGGTTGGCCATTACTACCATGCTTCACGCCACCCACAGCACTGTCCTTAGATGGTGGTAATTCATTTGCATCAAAGGTAAATTAATTAAGTAAAATAGAATAATTCAATTCATATACAGAAATCATATATACATGTGTGCAGAGGGCCTCTTTATCAAACCATAGGAAAGGGGCTCTCCTGTCTGTCCTGAAACATCTAGCCACATCCTCTCCATTTCCTGTCATCACCCAGCCAAGAGAGGTGCTGTTTAGAGCAGCAGCCATCTTGCCACTTCTGGAAGCTGCTGTTGCTTATATTCCAGCCTGAAGCCTGACAGCTGCACTTCCATTGCAAACTCTGCTTCAACTAACCACATGCCTGCTAAGCCTTGCAGCCTCACGGTGATCCTATGGAGGTCTATGACAAGCCTTGATCCACTTTTATCCAACATGAGGATTTGACACAGAGTGGCTAAAGGAAAGAGCTGGAGGAGTGGAGCAGTGAAGGAGAGATGGAGCTGACTCTTCCTGCAAAGACCCGGGAGGGTAATATCTGCAAGCCTATGGAGACTTTGTAGCTGAAAAGCACAGAGTCAAAGACATCTGGTGAGTGTAAAAGAGCACAGAGTGTTGCATGAAGCTCTAAGAAACCAGGAGCTGTAGTGAAGGACTTTGTATATGGAGCACCTTATGAAGAATGTTTGAAGCACTTTAATTATTTATTGGAAGCACTTCACATTTGAACTTTTATTTTGGTACTGATACCATTTTATGTTGGTTTATTACCATTGCTGCACATGTGTAGTATATATGATTTCGATATATGAATTTAATCATTTTATATTATTTAATGAATTAAATATTATTATATGGGCATTTGGTGAACAGCAGCAGTCAGGGTAGAAAATTTATGTAGTAGTTCCCCTGTAGGGGCTGCTGAGTTTAGTAGTCCGTCTGTCATCTTGCCCAGCCAGGCACACACTTTTCAAGTATCCAGAGACATGAAAGCAGTCCTTGCACTTGTTTTTATGTTTTATTGAGGGGAATTAAACTTGGATAGGGATGGAAACCTTATGAGATACCCAGGTAATTATCAGTCAAGGTTGGGACTACTATATACATCTCAGTATATACTGAGATTGTATATCCTGAGATGTATATACTGAGATTGTATATACATCTCAGGATATACAATCTCCTCTTCTCCTTCTGCACTTCCTTGCTTGCAGAGTATCACTCCTCACTGCTCACTCCTCCAGCACATCACTTGCTGTATTTCCCAGACTAGCTAGCGCTGTAGGCCTGACAGTGGCTCATCCAAGCCCAAAGCAGATGCTCTTTACAGGCAGGGACCGCTGGCCCCTATGGTGTAGCAAAAAATAGAAAGTTCCAGTGCTAGCTGTCCCTGTGGCTACTGTTCCCGGCACCACCTCTTCAGGCACTGGCAGGCCTCCTGGCTGCAGCTGCCCCTTTTGAAACTGCCCATGTCACCAGCATCCTCAAGATTGGCTCTGCACCCATGCCAGACTGCTGCATCTCAGTCCTCTCAGGCATGCCTCCAAGTCCTCCTGAGGGTGTGAACACTCAGCAGCCCTCTTGGTTGCTTCTGTGGAACTCCTGGAGACTTGCCCGGCAGTGTTCTCCCGCTGTCCTCTCTTGCTCCTCCTGCACCTCCTGGTCAGGGCACCTCTGTGGGTTCTAAGAGGGTTCCGTCTGCACCCAAGGTCACCCCCCAGACTGGGGAGGTCCCTCAAAGGTCCCAATAGCCTTACACTCCATCTCCATCTTCCACCCAATCAGCTCCTCCCCAGCTGGGCTGACCCTGGGTATTTAAGGAGGCCTACCCACTGCCAATTGGGAATTGGTCAGGGCTACTCAGAACACCCCAGGCAGCTCCACCTCTCCTCTCTACCTCTCTTTCCAGAAAAACACCAGAATATTCTGGAAAGAAGTTGGAGGTCCTGGTGATGCTGCCTGTGGGTCATCCAGCACTACCCTGAGCCACTCCCAGCCAAGATCTCAAAAACTACACCCAGGCTTGGCTCCCAGAAGAGGGTGCTAAAGAGATAGTGTAAATGAGTGTATTGTGTAGAACTGCATAGGAAAGGGAAAGTATTGATGGGAACATGCATCTCTCAGCCAATACAGCTTGCCGATAGAGTCAGGGGGCTGGGGCTTTAACAGACAGGTAGAACTCGGAGGAAAGCAAAAATTTCGGGTGGGTAAACGTCCCTCCCTCACATTTTTGTTTAGTTTTCGTTCACTGATGAAAATTGGAATCGATTTTCGCCTTAGTTTTCGACAATTCACCTATTTCGAATGTTATTTTCATTTAGTTTTCATCACTGAAAACATGCAGCTGATGAAAATTATGATGAAAATATTTTCGTCTTAGAAATTAACACTATTATCGGCCTCGTACGGTGCCTTAGCCATGATACACACACCCATTTGAGTTCTCCTTTTAATACATAGCAGGCTGATATTCCTGCACTTTCTGGGGAGGATTGGGAAGTACATGTACAACAATGCCAGACACTTCCAGTTTTAGCCAAGGATAGATTTATTGGACTTAAATTTTTTGCATCAGGGATACTATACACCACTTTCCTCCATGTTTTTGGGACGTGTCTCAAGGTGCAAGAATATTGAAGAGAGGTTAATAGCGTTGTGAATTCTGTGGGACATCTTACCCTGCCTGCTGATCCCCTTATCTTTCTTCTGGGCATTACTGATAATATTGACACTTCCCACTATACTAAGCTGCTTATTTTTTACACTGTCTTTATTCCAGGAGGGAGATCCTGTTAAAACAAAAACTGAAATCTCCTCCTTCAGTGCACGGGTGGAAGTTTGCAGCTATTGAGGTACTTAAAATTACCTATGCTATTTGCAACTGCCCCAAAATATTTGATAAAATTTGAACTAGTTAGCTTGACGCCCAAGGCATGACCATATAAGCTATTGAAATTCATTAAAGTTTGGTATTCACGGTTGAGATGACGGCTCTTCTCTATTGCACCTTGCTTCTTGGCCCTCACCTGCTTAACTGAAGATACATATTTGGTAGTGTAAGTTACATATATCTCCCTTCCCTTGCCCTTTTTCTGTCACCCTCCTTTATTATATACGACAGTCAATGTGGAGGCTTGCCTGTGGTCTTCCACACCTTACAATTTAATGAATTGGTTTTACAAGTGTATGTGCCTTCATATACAGTATGTTACCCGTGTAATAACTAACCCGAATTAATGTACATCTACTGAACGTTATTGTATATTCTGTGCAGAATGGCGTAATGTATTATTAAATCAAACTTATGTTAATAAACATTCTTTTCTGGGGAAAAGAGAAAGAGAGAGAGAAATATCAAATGGTGTCTCCAAGTTTTATTAATCCCAAAATGTGGACCTTTAAAAAAAGGGGGAAATTATACTTACTCATAAAAAGTGCACCCCAGGAAATCAAGGTGCTGCAAATGTAGAGATATATCCCCAAATGTCACATGCTACTTCAGATTCAAGTAAAAATTGTCTATAAAAATGGTATCAGTGAGTCTGTCCAAGAGAGATAGCAAAAACAAAAATAAGCAACTAATGAACTACAACTGTACAATGAGTTTTTAGCCAGCTCTATCTTTGGGTAGAGCTAGTTTCCCAAAGATAGAGGTAGATGTTGCTGGTTGGCCTCTGATTTTCACATGTTCTGCTCATTTGATTCTGTTTCGAACAATATGCGACCAGGCTCTGGTTATTGTTTGCTCTGTGACTTCTTGATATATACCTTTCAATAAAAATGACCAAAAGTAAAAAAAAGCAGCTAATATTAGCATCTTACCATAAATAATTCAAAAGGGAGTATCACATATATCAATCAGTGCACCACTATTAACAAGCCACATCTCAGTAAATGTGCTTCCTCTGGGTTTTGAGATCTTCAAACTACGGCCCTCCAGCTGTTGTGGAACTACACATCCCATAATGCATTGTAAAACTCTGACATTCACAGACATAAATAGGCATGATAGGAATTGTTGTTCCTGAACAACTGGATACCCCTGCACTAGATAGATGTAACATACTCTACCTCCTGAGGACTGCCCATCAGTGGCCAGATGGTCACATTTTTCTGTCAAGTGAGATGAATCTGCCAATGAAGAAATGGGGAGGGAGATGCCCCTTTTTATGTGTCTAATCTGGATAATCCAGCCATCTCCTTTCGTCCCAAGACCTCCAAACTATGGCACACCCGGCAAGGAAGTGATGCCACAGGAGGTGACTGAGCTTTGTAAACAGAGGAATAATGAGCTTATATAGGGTTATTTACTCTGAGCTTGGGCAGGCAAACAGGGCTTGGAAAGTATTAATAGTGAAGAAGATGGGCAATCAAAACAACCCATCATTCTATCCCGAAAAGGCACAGGAAATCTTTAGCTTTATTTACAGAAACATCAAAGAGTATAATTATGATACAGCCCATGGGCCTGACAGGGACACATTTGTCTGATGTTCTGCATATTTAGAAAGGCATTTAGAAAAAAAAAAATATCTTTCAATCAAATCCCTTTTACTGTTACCTGCTGCATACATTATGTAAACATTTCATTTACATAGTTTATATATAAAATATGTGATATCATTACTTTTTTGTTCTTTTCTTTTTTTTGGAAAATGCATAACCTTTTTAAAATTCATAATTCATATGGTATTGACAAAATCTATAGTCGTCTCAGGAAGGTGAGCAGAACTGCCAAATTATTGTATGTTAGTATATGGGTCTTGTTCCCACTTTTTTTTTTTTTTTTACACTGTATTGAATGTAAACTTTTACTTTCACATTTAGTGAATTTTTAGTGAACCTACAAAATATGTCTCTTTAATAATTCAAGATATGCAAGATAATGACAATAGCTACTAATAGCTATTGTCATTATCTTGCATATCTTGCATTATTAAAGAGACATATTTTGTAGGTCAACTGATGACCTTTTCTAAGAAACTGTTAGCACAAAAGTGTTTAATCAAAATCAAGTGCTGCTGGGGCGTGGCCAAGAGCGGCATGTGAGAGGACGTGCATCACGGAGCTCCCGCACTGATCCTCCAACGATCCTTTTCCCAGCCAGCTACAACGCCCAAAATTGGGGCAAATCCTGCACAAGAATCTCCCCTGTAGTGCCTGGTAACACTGCCAAGTCTTACAGGGGCCATGCAGACCCGAAAACATGCGTAGACCTGAAAGTCGGATTTCCAACATGGCGCCATGGCTCCTCTCTCACAGTGTGCTCGAGGCATGGAGAAGACAAAGGATGCAGGTAAGCCCCCTAAGACTCCCAAAGTGACACGGAAAGAACCCCCAAGGGACATGCTCTATTATGCCCAGAAACTAACGGGGAGGATATGCTTACCACCCCTGCAGTGTTCCATACCCAGCCGAGGACACACACACAGGGCCCTGCAGTGTCTCCTAATCAGAGCCTGCCAGACATGGATGAGGAGGATGAGAGAGAGGAAGCAGAACAACCCTCCCTAGCAGACATATTACGTGCGGTACAGAAATGTACAGCATCATTACACACCCTGCAGGATCAATTTGAAGGCCTGAAGGAAGAACTGGGGTTCATTAGGCATGATTTGCAGAAAACAAGGAAGCGCACTACCGTGGCTGAAGGCCGCATCAGTGTGATAGAAGATAAGATAACGCCATTGCTAAGAGACACACAAATTATAGCCAGAATTGCCAGAGCGAACGAACTTAAATCTGATGATATCGAAAATCATTTGAGACGGAACAATATCCGTATAGTGGGGCTCCCGGAGAAGACGGAGGGCAGGGACCCCACAAATTCGTTGAACAATGGCTACTGCAGGTGTTTGGAAAAAAAAGTGTTCACCCCATTGTATTTGGTAGAACGTGCGCACAGAGTACCACCCAGGCCCCTTCCACCAGGGCACCTGCAATGCACCATGATAGCTAGGCTACTCAACTATAAAGATAAAGAAATTGTGCTACACCAGGCGAGAGAGCGATGTAATGTTCAAATCAACGGGGCCCGCATCTCATTCTATCCTGATTACTCAGCAGAGATACAGAAGCGTGGAGCTAGATTTATTGATGTTAAAAAACAATTGCAAAGGCTCAGGGCCACATACACCATGCTATTTCTGGCAAAACTTTGGAGTACGGTAGGGGGCCAGTCCCATTTCTTTGAGGCGGCTCATGGCATGGAGGCATCCTCATGGCTGGGTGCTAATGAGTAGGGATGAGCCAAACACCCCCCTGTTCGGTTTGCACCAGAACTTGCGAACAGGCAAAAAATTTGTTCGAACACGCGAACACCGTTAAAGTCTATGGGACACGAACATGAATAATCAAAAGTGCTAATTTAAAGGCTTATATGCAAGTTATTGTCAGAAAAAGTGTTTGGGGACCTGGGTCCTGCCCCAGGGGACATGGATCAATACAAAAAAAAGTTTTAAAAATTGCCGTTTTTTCAGGAGCAGTGATCTTAATAATGCTTAAAGTGAAACAATAAAAGTGTAATATTCCTGTAATTTCTTACCTGGGGGGTGTCTATAGTATGCCTGTAAAGGGGCACATGTTTCCCATGTTTAGAACAGTCTGACAGCGAAATGAAATTTCAAAGAAAAAAGTCATTTAAAACTACTCGCGGTTATTAATGAATTGCCGGTCCAACAATACACAAGTTCATTGATAAAAACAGCATGGGAATTCCCCACAGAGGAACCCCGAACCAAAATTTAAAAAAAAAAATGACGTGGGGGGTCCCCCTAAATTCCATACCAGGCCCTTCAGGTCAGGTATGGATATTAAGGGGAACCCCACGTCAAAATTTAGAAAAAAATGGCGTGAACCATACCAGGCCACATGCCCTCAACATTGGGAGGGCGCTTTGGGGTAGCCCTCCAAAACACCTCGTCCCCATGTTGATGGGGACAAGGGCCTTATCAACAAAAACCCTTGCCCGGTGGTTGTGGGGGTCTGCGGGTGGGGGGCTTATCAGAATCTAGAAACCCCCTTTAACAAGGGGACCCCCAGATCCTGGCCCTCCCCCCTGTGTGAAATGGTAAGGGGGTACCCCTACCATTTCACAAAAAAAGTGTCAAAAATTTTAAAAATGACAAGAGACAGTTTTTGACAATTCCTTTATTTAAATGTTTCCTCTTTCTTCTGTCTTCTATCTTCTTTCTTCTATCTTCCTTTGGTTTCTTCCTCCATCTTCTTCTTCTTCTGGTTCTTCTGGTTCTTCCTCCGGTGTTCTCGTCTGGCATCTTCTTCCCGGGTGGGGGGCTTATTGGAATCTGGAAGCCCCCTTTAACAAGGGGACCCCCAGATCCTGGCCCTCCCCCCTGTGTGAAATGGTAAGGGCCTACCATTTCACAAAATAAGTGTCAAAAATGTTAAAAATGACAAGAGACAGTTTTTGACAATTCCTTTATTTAAATGTTTCTTCTTTCTTCTATCTTCTATCTTCTTTCTTCTATCTTCTATCTTCTATCTTCTATCTTCCTTCGGTTTCTTCCTCCATCTTCTTCTTCTTCTGGTTCTTCTGGTTCTTCCTCTGGTGTTCTTGTCCGGCATCTTCTTCCCTTCTTCTCCTCGTGCCGCTCTGCATACATGATAGCATGATGGGAGGCTCCTGCTGTGTGATGCTTCTCCTCTTCTGACGGTTCTTAAATAACAGGGGGCGGGGCCACCCAGTGACCCTGTCCCCCTCTGACGCATGAAGACTTGACGGGGATTTCCCCGTGGCATTCCCCGTGATGTCAGAGGGGGCGGGGTCACCCGTTATGTAACCCCGCCCCCTTCTGGCATCACAGGGAATGCCACAGGGAAGTCCACGTCAAGTCTCCGTGCGTCAGAGGGGGGCGGGGTCACTGGGTGGCCCCGCCCCCACGTTATTTAAGAACCGTCAGAAGAGGAGAAGCGTCACACAGCGGGAGCCTCCCATCATGCCATCATGTATGCGGAGCGGCCCGAGGAGAAGAAGGGAAGAAGATGCCGGACGAGAACACCGGAGGAAGAACCAGAGGAACCTGATGAACCAGTAGAAGAAGAAGCTGGATCTGACACCCCTACGATTATGCAAATATACCAAGAAGTTTTAAACTGTTTGGCAGGGAAACCGTTACCTACTGATATTTCACAAGCGAAGAGAGCAAGTGAAGTTACCTCAAATACAGTTCACAGTTCACAGTGGCACTTGGAGTTACGGGCTGAGTTTTCATGAGCAACCCACAGTTTTTTGCACACACTTTTACCCAGTTTTTCTCTATTCACCCAAGTAAACCCTACCTTCTTCCCTGTAGTTTAGAGGGGCAAGGAGATTGTTTGTTTTACAACTTTAATTGTTATCTTTATGTCATGCTACTGCCACAGCTTCAACTCAATCAGGAACCAGCAAGCAAGCAGGAGGGACTGTGATAAGTGTGGTTTCATCTTCCATACCAAAGTGGATCACCATACATGTGACTCAGGTACTCTGTTTTTGTTACACTTGGCACTCCACAACTATGCATACCCTAAAGCGCCTAGGGTACACAAGATGCCTTACCCTACATTTCCTATAAGAATATACTTAAATGTGTACTGTTTCTTTGCGTTCTTGGAACATTAGGGGAATTGGGAATCCTCTGAAACGTACCATGGTAACCACCATTCTTAAAAAATACTCCCCCGCTATTTATGCATTGCAGGAGGCTCACTTAGTACTGGAGACGGTTTCATGCCTGGGATTCTCCTGGGTGGGTTGGGCGTACCATTCCACGCACACCTCTTACTCTAGGGGTGTGAGTATGTTGGTGCATTGTGCCATAGATTTTCAAATGACAAATTGATAGATGATGAGGGGCGTTATGTGATACTAATGTGTAAAATCCACCAATTGAAATGTATACTTGCTGCCATATATGAGCCACCTTCTTTTACTACAGAGGTACTAAGGGTGTTGTTGGCATATCAGTTGGGCCCCCCAGATGTTCCCTTTATTGTTGTGGGTGATCTAAATTGCTACATGGATCCAGTTCTGGATAAGCACCCGCCTCCTGTGACTTCCCGCACAAGAGCTCGAATGGCATTGCGGAAATTCACGGAGGAGTTTGGATGGACTGATCTGTGGCGCAACCCACTGCAGAAACAATTCTCCTGCTTTTCTAAGACCCATCTCTCCCTATCAAGGATTGACATGTGTCTCTGCACACCCCAAATGCCACATCTACTAGAAGACATTAGATACCTGGTAAGGAGTGTATCAGACAATTCACCCCTATTGGTTTCCTTGGTTGCCAAGCCTGCTGCTGACTTGCCTAGGGCACCATGGAAACTCAATGCATTTTGGCTCAACCTATTTCCTTCCCATAAGTGGGTGTTGGCTGAGATCTCTGACTTTTGGAGACGTCATGAGGATCATTCTGATCTAAGGTTGACATGGGAGACATTTAAAGCGTTTCTCAGGGGAATCTTGATCACTGAGGTTTCAGGCATTTAATCTTAAACACACGCTATTAAGGATCAGACGGAACAGTTGGTAAGCCGGCTAGAGGCAGAATATATTGCAGACCCCTCTGACGTGGCTAGGGAAGCATGGCTAGCTGCACAAGAGGCGGTTGTTCGGATTACAGGAGAGGAAGCAGATAGGAAAAGATTTTTTAACAAGCTGACCTTTTATGAGGAGGGAGAGCAGACAGGCCGCCTCTTGGTAAAAATAGTCAAGGCCTCCCAGATGTCTCCATCCATCGGGGTGCTACGCACTGAGGGAGGGAGGCTGGTAAAAACTCCGACACAGGTTATGACAGAACTGGTGAGGTTTTGTTCCGACTTGTATAAATCCAGGGTGACTTATTCGAACACTACCTTAAGGCATTACCTGCAGGGAATTGAGCTGCCTGGACTGTTAGATTCTCAACCTGCACTCCTGGACTCCCCAATTAAACTTGAGGAACTACAAGAGGCTCTTAGCCTCTTCCCGAATTCAAAAGCCCCTGGGGATGACGGTCTTCCAATGGAAATCTTCAAACAATATGGGGGGGCCATCTTGCCTTGCCTGTTAAAAGTCCTTAACTATGCAAGGGAATGCCAGAGCCTGCCTGACTCCATGACCAGAGCCAATATAGTTCTTCTCCTAAAACCAGGTAAAGACCCCTTAGATCCAGGATCATACAGACCAATATCACTCTTGCAGAGTGATATCAAAATCCTGGTGAAGGTCCTGGCCCTGAGACTCAATGGGGCCATATCCTCCATTATCCACTCCGATCAGGCAGGTTTCATGCCCCAAAAATCCACTGCCATCAACCTCCGCAGACTTTACCTGAACCTTCAAACACAGGCAGACAACATGGGGGATAGGGCTTTGCTCTCACTGGATGCCCACAAGGCATTTGACAGTGTGGAATGGGAATACCTATGGGCTGTCATGGGCAAGTTTGGCTTTGGCAAAGGGTTCCTTTCATGGGTGAAGCTGTTATACTGCTCACCACAGGTGACCATTAGAGAGGCAGGACACATTTCTGTACCATTTACCCTGCATAGGGGCACCCGACAAGGGTGCCCGCTGTCACCCCTCCTGTACACCATTGCCATCGAACACATGGCAAACCTGATAGAGCAAATCAGAGAGTGTGTGGATTCCAATATGGAGAGATTCAGGAGAAGCGTATGCTATACGCGGACGACACCACACTGCTTCTGGGAGACATATCTGACTTTCTGAGGGAAGCTATGGCAATAATTGGTGAATTTGGAAACTATTCAGGATTAATTATTAACTGGACCAAATCCTCACTACTGCTGCTGGATGCAAATCCGGAAAGTGGAGGGCGGATGATACATAATATAGCAGTGTCTACTGGCCATAAGTACTTGGGTATTCAGGTCACGTCAGAACCACTTGATTTTATCACCCTTAACCTGACCCAACTATTAAATAGAATTTGGGATAAAACAAAAATCTGGTCCCGCCTTCGTATGTCTTTGGTCAGAAGAGTCAATTTGATAAAGATGATTTTTATGCCCCAACTCCTATATATACTGCACAACACACCAATGTTGATCCCTCTGAAGAAGTTTAGAATTATTAATTCCATTTTTAGAGAATTCATACGGCTAGAAAAACCCCCAAGGGTAAAACTAGAACAACTACAATAGTCTAAGGAAGCGGGAGGCCTTGCCCTTCCTAATCCTTGGGCTTATTACCTGGCAGCTCAGGCGCAACATATAGCCCGGGCCATGCCTGAAGAGACGGAAGGGGGGAGGGGACCATACAATTTGAACCCATTAAGGCCCTGATGTGCTATGCCTCTGGTCATGATGACGTACCCACTGGTATGGAGGCCCTAGCATATGCAAAATCAAATAAACAATTCCCCACGTATGCCCTGATGCAGAAAGTATGGAATAAACTTAGACAGCTGCAGGAAGTGGAGGGGTTCACCGAGTACAGTCCAATATGGGAAAATAGTTATTATGAGGAGCTACTGTTGCTGTATTGTGGTGCTCGGTGGAAGAGATACGGGATCACACACGTGAGACATATCTTTACAGCGGGAAAACTGATTCCCTTCCCTGAGCTGAGGGGAAAATTTCACCTCCTACAATCAATGCGCTTCTACTACCTACAGCTGCAACATGTAGTGAAGGCACAGGCTGAGGGGGCCCCGTGGACTCTTTCACCGACCCTGATCTTTCGATACATGGCTGATGTATCACAGTTTCAGGGCTTTATCTCTAGAACTTATTCTATGGTTCTTAATATTTACCTGGGGGGATTTCCTCAGGCTGCATCAAGTAAATGGGAGAGAGATGTGGGAACATTCGAGGATGAGCAATGGGAGGAGGCACTCCAGGCAGTACAAATTTGTTCAGTGAATGTGGCCCAGCAGCTATTTCAATTATATATCGTACTCAGAGTACACTTCACACCCGACAGACTGTTCAGGATGGGAGTGAGACCAGACTTCAACTGCCCCAGATGCTCTGGAGGTGCCCCAAATTACATTTATTCTGGACAGGGGTATTGGTCACCATTAACAGTGTATACCAGACCACCATACCTAAAGACCCAAAGCCATGCCTACTTAGGGTACTAGATGACATTCCCATGGAGAACAATGCTAGACAGGCTGCGGCCAGGGCCCTGTTTCAAGCTCGCAAGCTGATCCTCCGGCATTGGAAGGCGACTGAGCCTCCGGGGTTAAAGGAGTGGATTGCCCAAATGGGGGACACCATTAGGATGGAAAAGTATGTCTTTCAGCATAGAAGACAACCTGGAAAGTTTGACAAACTATGGGCACCCTGGTTGGATACCCCCGGCCTCTGTCTGGTTGATCTCGTTATGGATAGAATGCTGAGGTAAAAGACAGGGAAGTGAGGTACAAGTCGGGAGGGTGCAAACTGTGAGGCACCCACCGTAGGTAACTCTGAATATGAGGTGGACAAAATAAGAGCCAAGCTACATAGTAATAATACCTGCATTGACAAGGATTGATTGGTATTGGAGGATGTGAGAACTGTTTGATTATACCTCTTGCAAGGTTAATTGCACTTGTATTTTATGACAAGATTATATGCTTGAGATGTGAGCTGTAAAATATATTTATGTGCTTTGATATCTAATAAACATCTTTGATTTAAAAAAAAAATATCAAGTGCTGCAATTTCAGAATTAATGTTGATACTTTAAGAGGCTGGATAACTGACCTAAAGTGTTTTGGCAAAAAAATAACCATTATATATAAGCACAATAAACATGATCCATATGATAGTTTCTAGATATTTTATATGAGCTAATTATTGTAATGTAGGACTACAATAAAATGTCTTCACTTAGTTCACTACTGCACTATTAATGTAAATAATGTAAATATATTCAGTATATGCACAATTTGATGAAAGCAAAGATACATTATCCTTGTATGTTGTGGTCAACAGGGATATAAGAGGTTGAATGCTTGCAAAAGAAGTCTGTGAGGACAAATTCAGATAATTTTTAAAATTTGATTATAAACAGCTAACTGACCAAACACGCAACTGAACATATGAGAGAAAAAATTTGAACTGCCACTTTACTGGGTAACAGTTTAGTCACAAATAACTTGGAACAGGTCAGTAGTGCTCTGAATAACAGAGTGGAGCAGAACTATCAGCACAAATGTTAATATTTGGTTTTACAATGAGGTTAGGTGTGAGAGCATAAGGACTAAAGTAGAGCTATACCCTTCCATTAAAATATGTGTTGCCTGCACTTATTACGATTGTATGTGTACTCACGGTTTTTCATAGTTCCCCTGTAAAGGCCCGATGCTGCACTGCTTCTGAATTCAGAGCAGCTTTGCCACTTTCATGTGGGCTGTGCCTGCTTGCATTATAGTGGAATGAAAATTTCTGGATTGCCAGAAGCTCCTCTGTTGCTTAAACCTCCCCTGTAGGCTGCATTGTCTGAAGTGGGAGCATATAAGGCACAAATGAAGCAGGATTTGGCTCAGTCAATGGAAAATAAAGGCACTTTGTTGTTTACTTTACGAATTTGTGCATCACATAGTAACTGGATTTGGTACTTGTTTAGAAAGCAGTATAGAGCAAACAGCGTATGGTCAAAAACATCACTACATTTTTTAGGGTGTATACCTTATGCCTTAAAGTGGTTGTAAAGTTAGAAGGATTTTACATTCTATGCATTAAGCTAGAAAGCCTTCTGTGTGCAGCAGCTCCCCTCAGCCTCCTTAATACTCACCTGAGCCCATCTCTATCGAGCGAAGTTGCAGAGGTGTCCCAGCTGCCTAAGACTCTCCCTCCTCATTGACTGAGATGGCAGCATGGCGCCATTGGCTGCTGCTGCTGTCAATCAAATTCAGTGAGCCAATGAGGATAGAGAGGGGGCAGAGTTCACAAGTTTTTAATGAAAATGAAGGGGGATGTATAAGAGTTGTATAAAAAGTTTTACTGTTATGATGTTTCTGATGTTCATTCAGAAGTAGTTTAACCAATATTACTGGTAAAGATCTGAAAACTTTCCTCTGAAAGGGTAATTTTACGCAGAGTTTGGTAGATACCAAAGACTAAACCACTGGATAATGAAGTACAGTATATGTCTCAGGGACTCTGTAGGTCGAATCTCTGTGTTGTAGTTCTTGATTTTACACCTCTGTCATGGCCATTATCAGGGGTTTGTACTAACCCATAGCTGTTTTTTTTTTTTTTTTATTATGACAAATGCAAAAGGAGGGTCTGGAATACACAAGGTGGATGGGAAGAACAAAAATTTACAGATGAACAGGAACAGGGTAAGGGATTATGGTAGGAAGATCTCTTTCATCAGGCTTCATCCATAAATAAAATGTCTCTTTTGGTGGTCCTAAACAAAAGGAACAGCTTATATTTCTTAGTCCTGAGTCTAGCAGCATGGAAGGTGTATAGAACACCGGCAAAAGTACTTAATAACAAATAATAATCATATTTTAAATTAAATAAACAGTTTAGACTTCAATTATTTCCAGCCAAAATGTTTAGATAATCTTGAATGTATACAAGACATTTGTGTTTCATTATGTACATTTATAATGTGGGTAAAGTTGCTACTTTGATATAATCCAGGAACATGGGACTCCCAGAAGACATCTAGCATGCAGCCACATCCAAGAGTCTTCATTCTTTGAGAGGCATGGGATTGGGATGAGCGAATGTGCCTTAGGTTTACAAACAGTTTCTTGAAGTTCAAAAACTTTGTGGCAACTCAAATAAGTTCTATGGGAGTGAACCTTCTTATTTAATTCAGCCCATTTGTTTGGATAAATAGCAAGTTAGTGTCAAGGTATGGTAAGCCAGGTATTTTGATTAGGGACAGGTACCAATGCCAACATTAAAAATAATGATAATAATAAGAAATAAAGTAAAATGTATCTCTCATTATACAGAATTGTCAGCACTTCCTAAAAGCTCTAAAACTCACTAATATTATGTCTGCTGTGAGCCCACCTCTTAGCAGAAATGGGGCTGGGTTATCCATTTCTACCAAATATTTGCTCTTGTGACTCAGATGCAAAGGCTATGCACTGTATTATACATTTTCCTTATTTATGGCGGTGAACCTGCAATGTTTTTGGCCAAATGTTGGCTATTTATGAATCTCCAGAAATAGGCCATGAACCCAAACCCCACCCCTAAACATGGAAATCATTTTCTATTCTTCACAGGACACAAGTATATTTCCATTTGCTCCAAACCCAAACATCCCTTTCTTCTCTCTCTGTAAGTGTATCTACATCAGTTTCATAATTATCTTACTCAATATTTTCACCATAATTCTTTCAGATTTATTTTTTTCCTTTCTTAAGAGAGGTTCCTCACATGTGGTAGTAAGTCAAGGAAACCACAATGTGTGTTTTACTAAATCGATTATTAGCTTTTACTAAAGCAAATAATCTTATCACAAATTGTCTGCAAATTAATAATTAGTTACATGTCTCTTATTCTTCAGCTGCCATTAATTCTCTGTGAGATCATTACTCTCTTGCCTGTCATCTTACCTTGAGTGTTACATTACAGAAGTTGCTCTGATGTTGGCTCCATGAAAGCAATCTCTCCAACAGGGAAGAATTGGAAACCTTTTGGCCAGGGGGTAAAACCACAACCAATTAGCCTTTTCATGGTAGACATTGAATTTTGTGGACTAAAAAAAATATACCATGTACAGTGTGCCGCGGTAATGCACTGACTGTGACTGATGGATATGGTGAAAAGTAGAGGGCATGGTTTATTTTCATATCATTCAGTATCAGCTTTCTTCATGAAAATTGGCCTTCCATCACATGACATCTCAGAGCCAGACATGAAGTTGGTGCGGGAAGACCTCCCTCTGCCATGTACACTGATCAGAGGATTAAATTAAGAGCTGATATCTTTACCACCTTGTGTCTTTACCAGCAGTGCTACACTGATTAATGCCTGAATAGTGAAGTATCTCCACTCAGGGACACAAGCCCAACCTATTGTATTAATAATTACTTGGGAAGCAAATGAACCCCATCACCCTAGCTCAGTCCTCCCTTGATCTACAGTGATTAGCGTTATATAGAGAAAGTTCTTCACTATACCAGCATGTGATACGTCACTGAAATATCTTTTAGACTTATCATGGTTGCTAGAACTTGAACATGTTACAGTTATACAATAATAAAACATTTGGGTTTTAGGAAGGTAATTTTTTTAGCCAGGTTTGATGTCAATAATTTTGTAACTATATATCTGAGGGTATACTGTACATACTACATAATGAGTTATTTGCATTGGGTTTTTCTGTTCTTGTTATCTGCAGATATAAAATTATATAATCCACATGATCAGACTCCTTGTCTGCAAGACTATACTAGCCTTTAATACAGGTATTAGAAATGTGACAGGCTTTCTTGAAGGGGGGGGGGGGGAACATGCAAACTGCAGGCAGGTAGTGTGGTGGTTGGGATTTGAACCAGCGTCTCTTTTGCTGCTAGGCAAAGAGCTAACCACTACACCACTGTGTTGCCCTCTTACTTTGTTACTTACTTACTTAGTTACTTAGTAACTTACTAATTTTTTTTAAGTTGGTAAAACTTATTTTCCAAACGTATTTGATATATGTTTGAAGGTTTTTATATAAAAAGAATACAATAATATGTTTTTTTTTAAAAAAGGAATATTCTCATAAAACAGACTTTCAAAACAAATTAACATTTATTATTTATAAAGTGTTACAAATGTAATATTATTAAAACAGCATCAAATGTAAATGTAAACATTTTTTAAAAAAAGAAAAAAATGCCTCTTTCTCTGCTAACAAATCACACATGTATATACAGTATATCTGTAAAGAACATAGAATACAGAATGTATTAACTTTTTTTTTAAGCTTTTAGGAAATTAATTTTCACTTTAACCACTTCAGCCCTGGAAGGATTTGCCCCCTTAATGACCAGGCCATTTTTTGCTATACAGCACTGCATCACTTTAACTGACAATTGCGCGGTTGTGCGATGCTTTACCCAAACAAAATTGATGTCTTTTTTTCCCACAAATAGAGCTCCCTTTTGGTGGTATTTGATCACCTTTGCAGTTTTTATTTTTTGCGCTATTAACAAAAAAAGACCGACAATTTTGAAAAAAAACTATTTTTTTATTTTCTGCTATAATACATATCCAAAAAAAATATATAAAAAACTAATTTATTCATCAGTTAAGGCTAATATATAATCTTCTACATATTTTTGGTAAAAAGAAATCACAAAAGACGTATATTGATTGGTTTGCACAAAAGTTATTGCATCTACAAACTATGGGATAGATAGGGACTTTTATTTATTTTTATTGTTTTTACTGGTAATGGTGGCGATCCGTGATTTTTAGCGGGATTGCGATATTGACAAATCTGACCCCAAATCACATTTTATGGGGACCAGTGACATTATTACATTGATCAGTGCTAAAAAAATGCACTGATCAATGTATAAATGACACTGGCAGGGAAGGGGTTAACACTAGGAGGCGATCAAGGGGTTAAGTGTGTTCCCTGGGTGTGTTCTAACTGTAGGGGGGATGGGCTACCAGGGACATGACAGAGGTAGCTGTTCCCAATTACTGGGAACAGAAGATCTCTGGCATGTCATCTGGCAGAACGGGGAATCCCCATTCTGCCTCTGTATACCGCAATCATGGGTCGCCAGTGGACATCGAGTCCTCTGGACCCGTGGGCACGCTCCCACGGCATGCGGAGGGTGCACACGCCCACTATCTCCTGTGCAAAGAACGACGTACACCTACAGCGGTTTGCACAGGAGAGCCGACCTACAGCTTTATAATGACAGTGGCTGGTCGGCAAGTGGTTAAAGTGTGAACTTTTCAAGATAGCTTCCCCACATCTAGCTTTAAAAAGATCTTCTGAAAAACTTCAAAGGTATATTTTAGGTTTTCAGGGTAGCTTAGGCTAAAAGCATAAATGAATCCCATAATCATTCTTTCTGATACAAAATGAGAGTGCTACATGAAAAAAACATACACTATACCATTATGCTTGTTTTTCCTGCCAATGCAGCATAAATATGGTATATTGGTTTTGAAATGTAATAACACAGTGCAAAGTGGGCGGGGCTTTAGGTTACATAATCTAGCGTTGAATGTCCAATATCTCAAAAACTGAACAAACAGAAATTTTGTTTTTGTGGTACAAATCAGCACAAACGCAGCACAAACAAATTGTTTTTAAAATGTAACAACATGTGGTGCGAAGTGGGAGAGGTTTCATCAACTATAATGCGCAATATCTCTGAAACCAAACCAGCACATACATTCGTTTTTGCAGCACAAATCGGCACAGATGCAGTGCAAATGAATGCTATCTTTGTTTTTAAATTTTAATAACATTGGGTGCAAAGTGGGCGGGGCTTGATGTTACATAATCTGAATTTGAATTCCAATATCTCAAAAACTGAACTGGCTGAAACATTCATTTTTGTGGCACAAAATAGCTTTTAACCACTTGCCACCCGCCATCCATCATATGACGGCCAGGCGGTGCGGCTTCGGTTCTGGGAGGGCGTCATATGACGGCCCCCTATTTAAACAGGGAATGCGCGCGATCGTGTGCGCGCATCCCTGTTCCTTCGGTGGCGGTGTTTCACGGAGACACCGCTTGCCACTGAGGGGGGTGAACAGCCATTGGGTATGGCTGTGTACCATGTGATTGGCCGTGATGAAGTCACAGCCGATCACAGGTGGTACCGCCCCACTTTGTCACCGATGCTGGTAAACAGCCATTGGCCAGCAGCTGTTTATCACGTGATCGACTGTGATCCTTTCACAGCCGATCACTAAATGTCAACAAACCGCGGTAACGTGATGTTACTGGGTTCTCCTCCTCACACACTGATCGTGTGTGAGAAGGAGATTGTGGTAACATCTTGTTACCGCTTACAGTGTACACCAATCACACTGATTGCCCCCCAATAAGGAGGACCTGTCACCACCCATCAAAGTACCTGTCACAGTTCATCTGAGTACATGTCAGTCCATAGGAGTGCCTGTCACAGTTCATCTGAGTACCCAAGTACCTGCCACAGTCTATCAGAGTACCCGAGTACCTGTCAAAGTCCATCAGAGTAACTGAGTACCTGTCACAGTCCATCAGAGTACCTGAGCACCTGTCACAGTTCATCTGAGTTCCCAAGTACCTGTCACAGTTCATCTGAGTACCTGGGTACCTGTCACAGTCCATATGAGTACCTTAGTACCTGGTACAGTCCATCTGAGTACCCGAGTACCTGAGTACCTGTCACAGTCCATATGAGTACCTGAGTACCTATCACAGTCCATATGAGTACCCGAGTACCTGAGTACCTGTCACAGTCCATATGAGTACCCGAGTACCTGTCACAGTCCATATGAGTACCGAGTACCTGAGTACCTGTCACTGCCCTTCAGAGTACCCGAATACCAGTTACCAGCCCATCAGAGTACCCGAATACCAGTTACCAGCCAATCAGTGTACCCAAGTACCTATCTGTAGCCCATCAGAGTACCCAAGTACCTGTCACCAAAAGGGGATAATGGTCTGGAGAAACCACTCTAACACCTCCATCCCTAAATGCAACAAGAAAAAGGAAAGCAGCCCTGGGACTTTAAATGAGGTGGGAGAGATTGGGACACTTCCACAATAGGTGCAATAAAATGTTTTATTGATCACAGAATGCTGTGTAGAACACATGGGAACAGCAATAAATGTGCATTACCCGGCATAGTGGCCTAGTTCCAAGCATACGTAAAAAGCAACTACAATTCATAGCACTTGATATATACATTCACATCTGGATGTATATATCAAGTGCTATGAATTGTAGTTGTTTTTTACGTATGCTTGGAACTAGGCCACTATGCCGGGTAACGCACATTTATTGCTGTTCCCATGTGTTCTACACAGCATTCTGTGATCAATAAAACATTTTATTGCACCTATTGTGGAAGTGTCCCAATCTCTCCCACCTCATTTAAAGTCCCAGGGCTGCTTTCCTTTTTCTAAGTACCTGTCACCAGGCCATCAGAGTACCCGAGTACCTGTCACCAGGCCATCAGAGTACCCGAGTACCTGTCACCAGACCATCAGAGTAACCGAGTACCCTTCATCAGCCCATCAGAGTACTCGAGTACCTGTCACCAGCCCATCAGAGTACTCGAATATCTGTCTGCAGCTCATCAAGTTACCCGAGTACCTGTCTCCAGCCCATCAGAGTACCTGAGTACCTATCTGCAGCCCATGCCTCATATAATATATATGTTGGGGTGTTTGCTTTCCAAAATGTCAATGGGTCATTTTGTGGGTAATTTTGTGAGTAATTCCATTGTCCTGGTGCTCAAGGACCTTCAAAAGTGTGATAGGTAGGAATGAAATTAGATGTGTAATTTATGCTCCTAGAATGCCTGAAGGTACTACTTCAATGTTGGGCCTCTGTATGTGGCCAGGCTGTGTAAAAGTCTCACTCATGTGGTATAGCCATACTCGGAAAGAGTAGCAGAATGTAGGTTGGGGTTTAATTTTTGCCATATACATACTATGTGTTATGCCGTGTACACACGAGCGGAATGTCTGACAGAAAAAGTCTGACGGGAGCTTTTCATCGTATATTCCGATCGTGTGTATGCCCCATCTGACTTTTTACGTCACAAATTCTGACGGACCTAGAAAGAGAACATGTTCTAAATTTTTCAGATGGAACCAATTCCTTTCAGGAAAACCGATCGTCTGTATGCTGTTCCGACGTACCAAAAATGACGCATGCTCTGAAGCAAGTACAAGATGGAAGCTATTGGCTACTGGCTATTGAACTTCTGTTTTCTAGTCCTGTTGAACGTGTTGTACATCACCGCATTCTGGATGGTTGGAATTTGGTGTGACCGTGTGTATGCAAGACAGCTTGAGCGGAATTTCGTCGGAACTCCGTCAGAAAAACCTTCAGAGCTTATTCTGATGGGAAAATCGGTAGTGTGTACAGGGCATTAGAAATATCTTATAAATTGACAACTTTGTGTAAAAAAAAATGCGTTTTCATTTTTTTTCCACATTTTCCAAAAACTTCTGAAGAAAAATGAACCGTTCAAAAGACTCATTATACGTTGGGGTGTTTACTTTCCAAAATGGGGTCATTTTGTGGGCAATTCCATTGTCCTGGTGCTCCAGGGCCTTCAAAACTGTAATAGGTGGTTGAGAAATGAGATGTGTCATTTATGCTCGTAGCACACCTGAAGGTGCTACTTCAATGTTGGTCCTTTGTATGTGGCCAGGATGTGTAAAAGTCTCACACATGTGGTATTGTCATACTTGAGAAGAGTAGCAGAATGTATTTTGGGGTGAATTTGTTGTGTGCATATGCTGTGTGTGAGAAATAAACTGATAATTTGACAATTTTGTAAAAAAAAAATTTCATTTTATTTTTCATTTCCATTTTCATTTTATTTGTACTTTCCTGACTTGTTAGTGTCTCAAGAAATGAGATTCACCTGATGTACTGAAGGCCTGATCTGATGTGATCATTTTTCAGTGATTAGCACCATAGTTTGTAGACTCTATAACTTTCACAAAGACCAAATAATATACACTAATTTGGGTTATTTTTACCAAAGATATGTAGCAGTATACATTTTGGCCAAAATTTATGAAGAAACATTACTAATTAGCAAAATTTTATGACAGAAACAAAGAAAAAGCCATTTTTTTCCCAAAATTTATGGTCTTTTTTTATTTATAGCACAAAAAATAAAAAACCCACTAGTGATTAAATACCACCAAAAGAAAGCTCTATTTGTGTGAAAAAAGGACGCAAATTTCATATGGGTACAGTGTTGCATGACTGAGATTGTCATTCAAACTGTGAGAGCCCTGAAAGCTGAAAATTGGTCTGGGCAGGAAGGGGGTGTAAGTGCATTGTATTGAGGTGGTTAAGCTTAACAACTACATTTTTTTATATTAAAATTACAAGCCAACAGAATCATTTTTATCAGTGTATTATTTTTATGTGTATTTATGTGTAGGAGGATCTTATATGTGGTAGCTCTGTGGCTTAGAGGTTAGAACATCTGCTTAGCATCCTCGAGGGCCTGGGTTCAAATCCCAAACATGCTACTTCATGTAGAGCAGTCTCCCAGGTCCTAAAACTATGTCCTAATGTAGTCTTTATGTCTAGGATTAGGGTTCCACCACCATTGTAAATCTTACCAGATACGCTATCTAGTCAAAAGCATTGGGGCACCTGCCTTTACACATACGTGAACTTTAATGGCAGCTCAGTCTTAGTCCCTAGGTTTGAAAATTGATTTGGCCCAGCCTTTTCAGATAGAACAGCTTCTAGGTAGGCTGTCCATAAGGTTTAGTGTGTCTATAGGAATGTTTGACCATTCTTCCAGAAGTGCATTTGTGAGGCCAGGAACTGATGTTAGATGAAAAGGCCTAGCTCACAGTCTCTTCTCTACTTCAGCCAAAAGGTGTTCTATCGGGTTGAGTTCAGGACTCTGTGCAGGCCAGTCAAGTTCCTCCACCCCAAACTTGCTCATCCATGTCTTTATGGACCTTGCTTTGTACAGTCATGTTGGAACAGGAAGGGGTTACTCCCAAACTGTTCCCATAAAGTTGGGAGCATGAAATTGTCCAAAAAATCTTGGTATGCTGATGCTTTAAGAGTTCTCTTCACTGGAACTAAGAGGCCAAGCCCAACCCCTGAAAAACAAGTCCACATCATAATCCCCCCTCCACCAAAAGATTTGGACCAGTGCACAAAGCAAGGTCGATAAAGACATGGATGAGTGAGTTTGGGGTGGAGGAACTTGACTGGCCTGGACAGAGTCCTGACCTCAACACAACAGAACACCTTGGGGATGAATTCGAGCAGAGGCCTTAAGCCAGGCCTTCTCGTCCAACATCAGTGCCTGACCTCACAAATGCACTTGATAGAATGGACAAACATTCTCATAGACACACTCCTAAACCTTGTGCACAGCCTTCGCAGAAGAGTTGAAGCTGTTATAGCTGCAAAGAATGGGCCAACTGAATTTTGAACCCTACGAACTAAGATTGGGATGCCATTACAGTTTATGTGCGTTTAAAGGCAGGCGTCCCAATACTTAGGCCAATATATTGTTATTGCTTGTGACACTGAGCATGGCTATGAATTTAGGGCTGGTTCACACAACAGGGATTGGCAAAATGTAGCGCTGACAAATATACACAAATGATGACCACCATGTGTAAAATAATACTAAAGCTGAACTGGGTGATGTATGCAAACGTCCATCAGCTAACAAAACAATGTGTGTGATAAACCTCAAATGAGAGTGTAATAAAAATAATGTCCATAATGGAAACGAAAAGTTCTATAAAACAAGTGTTGGTGTAGTGACTCAGGGACACAACTCAATCCGTGATGGAAACATACAATGGGAAGATCATCAAATATTGAACGAGATGTGGTTGCTCTTACCAGATACGGTGGACTCTAATGCCGGCAGCATAGAGTCAAACAGGCAATGTGCCACATCAGGCAAGTATGTAGATGGCCTCCAGAGTAGGATTCCAGGGAACAATGGATGGCTTCCGGATCAACCCGATCTCAGGACCATCAAGGCTGGATCTTGATGATGGGTGCTTTACGTAGATGCACTTACTCCTTGACTTCCATTTGGCTTGCCTAGGCAAAATCAAGTAGAATATTACCATCACACACATTCCTGGCTTGAAGCAAGTAGGTGCTTTCAAGCCAGTAAATCAGAAAGCCAGAGATCAGCGTAGCCGGAGGCAGCAGACAGGATCAGGAACCAGGAGGGACGTCAGCCAGGCAAGTCTTCAACAGGAACACAGCAGAGAGTTTGCAGATATGTTTGACCAAGGTGAAGCCTTTTTGCTGTGATTTGTGGGGGGGGGGAGAAATGATATTGTGCATATTGACAAACGCCCAACCAGAGCAGTTTGTTTGCTGAAATGTATGCATTTTTTCCATCAAAAGTGGGTTTATGTGGCCATGCTGTCAATGTTGTGTGTGTATTCCTGTCTGACCATGCAAACATGGTTTGGGAGCATCTGCTGACCTTCCACTCTTTGATCTCATTGCCTAATCATGTATACAGAAATGCAGCTTCCAGCAGAACATGGTCATCTATGTGTGTGGGTGTGGATTGTGGACTGGTGGTGGGTGTTAGTTTGAATATGTGTCTTTTTTAATATGTTGGAATGCTTTGTAAGACTAATGACTGTTAAAGTGGTGTTCCGCCCCAAAAAAATAAATTTAAAAGCCAGCAGCTACACATAATGCAGCTGCTGGCTTTAAAAAATAGGAAACTTACCTGTCCTGGAGTCCAGCAATGTCAGCACCACAGCTGATGTTTCCATGTTTCCGATGTTACCCAGCAGTGTAGCCTCACGGCTTCATACCAGGAACCCTACTGCACATGCGCGAGGCCCCACTCCTCTCTTCTACTGGCCCAGTGACAGGGAGAGGAGGAGGAGGGAGCCCCGTGGTGATGTCACAGGCCGCAGCCCAGACTCCCGGAAGTGGGAACAGGATTGCCCCCCTCCCCCCGAAAGGTGCCAATTGTGGCACCGGAGGGGGAGAGGAGACAAATGAGCTGAAGTTCCACTTTTGGGTGGAACTCCGCTTTAAGTATGTTTCTATAATCTTGCAGAAAAAAATGTTATGTGTTACCCGTTATACACTGAAAGTAAAGCTGTGTCCACTCTAAGGTGCAAATTGCATGCCAAATCAATGGTAATTGCACCTTCCTGATCTGTGCGGCACTGCAATTTCCAAAAGTAGTTTCTGTACTACTTTTGGTGACTTTGGAGTGCAATTTCCAATCACATCTTTGTAATTCACCTGCTGCAATCCCAGGGACACCATTTCTTATCAAACTCCCTTAAGTTTGCCTTCGAATATCGTTATATGCAGAAATACAGATTTGCATATCTGCAAATAAACGAAAATAAAAAATACTACTCATGGTTGCGATCACATATTCGCAGCTGCGATCAAAAGAGCGTGGTTTCACCTTCTGACACGGAAATGAGTCATTGGAATCATCCGGAAGTTCCTGTGCTGGTCAGGATCTCCACCTAGGTGGACATGGCGAGGTCCCTCTTTAGCAAAGAGGAGGTGCTGCTCATTTGCCGGGTAAGTATAGGATATGTGCTTGTTCTTACTCAATGTGGGGGTGGATGTGGTAGTTAGATTTGGTGTGGGTGGGGTTCATTGATTTGTTTGGCATCACCACATGTTTGCTTCTGGCCCATGTGCACACATCACTTCCTGCATTTGTTCTGCTTGTGTAAATCAGTAAGGACTATGCAAATATAAATGAGAGCTCCTTTTATTAAAATATATATGACTTGTTTCACAGTTGGGTGACCTTTCCAGCAAATTTGTACCTCTGAGTTGTATGACAGGTTGTACCCCATGATTCTCAATGATAACCATTCACATCTGTGCTACTTCAAGTCGCACCAACTTCAAAGTAGTATCTGTACTACTTTGGTGTGACTTTCATGTGACTTGAGGTACATAGGTCGCTATATTACACAGGCATTCACAGAAGTTGGGACTAGTGTGAATAGTGTGACTTTCAGGTCGCAGCAGTGTGAATGAGATTCATGGATAATACCTTTGAATTTGGCCCTATTGTCACTTTTGCATCCTGAAAGTGGGGCAAATTCGTCCGTGCACTACCTTGGTTTGACTTTGATCCGATTTGAGGTCCATACACCACAAGATTACACAGGCATTGCTTCTCGTCATGGCACAGCTCTGCAATTTTAAGGTCACACAAGTGCAAATGGGGCCTAATTCACAGGTGTTATCAATTAGTCTCATTAGGTTACTTTCACACTTGGGTGACTTTTCATGCAGCTTTGGACCTCAGAGTTGCATGAAAAGTTGCCCCCCATAATTTCCATTCATATTTATGCAATTTCACCCATGTTCACATAGCTCTGAATTGACATGTCAAATTGCAGGCCAAATCAGCGCCTATTGGCGGCAACAGAACTGTCTGAATTGGTGCGATGCCACACCAAGTCACTGTGCTGAGTACTGTTATACCTAGAATATAAAGTAGTCCCACCATCAAACACTAGTAAACACATGTTCTCAATATAATTGTGCTCAAATGGCTGAAAATCACACAGATGGTATCACCTACTGAAAGCTTGCATTGTACTCAGCAGCATATGCTAAAAAGAGGCCATGAGCATGGTACAGTATTACTATATTAATAGTGCCTGAAATGCAAAACATTATTGTATAAAACCAATTATTAGTAAATGTATTTTCTATTGAATGCAGTGATATGTAGCTCTGTAGCATAGTGGTATGCCATGCTACCTTCAAAGGTTCAAGCCATGAGTTCAAATCCCACTGACTGTGTCACCTCCTAAAAAAGGGGAATGTTCTCAGCAGCATAATTAGCCAATGCACATCAGCTTGGTTTATTCCATATTTTAACTCTTCAAATTCATGCAATGGCATGTACTTATTCAATAATATTATGGTGTGGAATTCCAAAAATCAAGGGAAAAAACATCATAGGGTCCCCCCAGTACATACCAGGCACTTCAGGTCTGGTATGGACTTTAAGGGGAACCCCACACCAAATTTTTTTTTTTAAATTGACGTGGCCCCCCCAAAATCCATACCAGACCCTTATCCGAGCATGCAGCCTGGAGGTCAGGATAGGGGGGTGAGCATGCACCCTCTTCTGAACCGTACCAGGCCACATGCCCCAAAGCACCTTGTCCCCATGTTGATGTCCCTATGTTGATGGGGACAAGGGCCTCTCCCGACAACCCTGGCCGGTGGTTGTCGGTATGCAGGCAGGGGGTTTATCAGAATCTGGAAGCCCCCTTTAACAAGGGGCCCCCAGATCCTGCCCCCCTATGTGAATGGGTATTGTACCCATACCCATTCAACAAAAAAAAACTGTGAAATGTAAAAAAAAACAATAGTTAGTTTTTGTCAAGTCCTTTATTGTAAAATAGGTCCGAGCTGTCTTCTTCTCTGAGCCATCTAATCCTGCCACTGTCTCTCCCTCCTCCATCTCCTCCATGAGCTGTCTTCTCCCAGAGCCATCTCCTGCCGCCGCCATCTTCTCCAACTGCTGTCTTCTTCCGCACCGCTGATTACTCACTAATAAAAAAAAGGCCGCTCTTCTTCTGTGGCAGTCTTCCTCTGCTGTGTTGTCACCCACTGTGTGGGGTCTCTTATATAGCCATGGGGTGGGCTCTCCGGGTGACATCATCGGATGCCCACAGAAGACCGCCACAGAAGAAGAGTGGCTTTTTTTTATTAGCGGGTAACCAGCTAACCGGGTAACATCAAACGCTAGTAAATGTATTTTCAATGTATGATTGTGTTACGCCTAGTAGGCTAGTGGTCAGCACTTCTACCTTGAAAAACTCAGACTTTGAAGGACTCATGAGAGATACTAAATAATTGAATTGGTGAAAAAATGGTGATTGACAATTAGCCAAAGCAGCATATGCTGAAAATAGGTGCAAGCAAATGCACTTTAATTTGGCCTATTCTATTATAATAACTCTTCAAATGCATGCAATGGTATGTAAGAATTCAATAATATTATGGTGTGGAATTCCAAACACCACACACTAGCTAACGGCAGTTTATATTTCTTTGTTTGCTTAT
Source organism: Aquarana catesbeiana (assembly GCF_042186555.1). Lineage (NCBI taxonomy): Eukaryota > Metazoa > Chordata > Amphibia > Anura > Ranidae > Aquarana > Aquarana catesbeiana. The sequence goes on from NC_133325.1 coordinate 292,920,752, forward strand.
TTTAATTTGCTTGTGCACTGAAAAAATAAACACAGCTGGTGGATGGTAGGTTGGCTGGGATGTTAACTCATACTGTGAGTGCTGTGGAGACATCAGAGCAGACCACCAAGGCATTGTGCTAAGTATACTGAGACCTGCATAATAGTATAGTATGATTAAAGAATGAACATAAATTTCTCCTTTCGTCTTCCAGGACAGCCTCTTAGACACAGGGCTCCTCCCTCCGGGACAGGAAACACACATACCAATTATCTTAAAAGGTGGTGCTCCAGGCCTCCCTCTTCAGCTATTGTGTTTCCTGCTGGAAAGGAAGGAGCACACTAGGAACTTAAGGGAACTCCATGTCTCAGGACTGTCCTGGGAGAGCACCTGGCGTTGACTGTCCTCTTCCTGGGCATTCCTCTGTCCTGCTGGGGAAGAGTGAGATGCTGGCTCCACCGCTGCCACTTGGGGAGAGTAGGACCCCGGGTGACTACAGACCATGTCCCCCTATGGCTCCCGTACCTGCATCAGTCTTGGCCGGCGGGTGAGAGATGCTCGGCTGGCCATGCCGCTCTGCTGGCTTTTCCAGTACAGCATGGAGCGCTGAGGGGGTTTCTGCGTTCCAACAGGCGGAAGTGACACAAGGCGTGCTTCTGACGGAACCGCATCATCAGGGGCACAATGGTTTCGGTCTCATGGGTGCAGCGGGGGATTCACAGGCATCCGGGGCGGTGGAAAATGCTTGGCAAGGCTTCACAAACAACAAGGACCATGGAGACAGCTGTACAAGTGTTAGACTCCGGTTCAGCAGGCTCCGTCACCTCCCAGGTAAGGTGGTAAGGGTGGACCATCTCTTACACTGGGGGATCAGGGTCCTTTGGACCCAAGTAACTCCCTCCCTGGGTGGGGAACCTCAGGTGATGGGCTGGGCACTTCTTAGACTGACCCGAGCACAGTGGTGGTGTGGGTCAGGGAGGCATACTAATGGAAGTTTGTTCTTTGTCTTTTCTGTTTGGCTTTCAGGTTAAAGCCCAGGACAGGACTCAGATACAGTCACCTAGGAAAAAATGTACCGTATGTGGGACTAAGTTAGGCCCCAATTGGGAGAAGCCACTATGCCCCAATTGTGTCAGCAGTCTTGTCAAGGATGATTCCGTGGCAGCGCGTCACAAAATCCTGTCTTCGGTTAAAGATGAGCTTGCGTCCACATTTCAGTCATTCAAGGGAATGATGGACAGTAGGGATGAGCCGAACACCCACCTGTTCGGTTTGCACCAGAACATGCGAACAGGAAAAAAATTTGTTTGAACGCGCGAACACCTTTAAAGTCTATGGGACTCGAACATGAATAATCAAAAGTGCTAATTTTAAAGGCTTATATGCAAGTTATTGTCATAAAAAGTGTTTGGGGATCTGTGTCCTGCCCCAGGGAACAAGGATCAATGCAAAAAAAAGTTTTAAAAGCGGCCATTTTTTTGGGATCAGTGATTTTAATAATGCTTAAAGTGAAACAATAAAAGTGTAATATTCCTTTAAATTTTATACCTGGGGGTGTCTATAGTATGCCTATAGGGCAGGTTTGCCCCACGTGGAGTCCTTTTAACCTTAACGGATCTGGTGTCAGGCTTAGGGAACATACCTTTAGCGGAATGGAAATACCTTCAATTAGCGAGTTTTTTTAATAAAATAAAGTTTTTAGTAAGACCTTTGAATTCACACACTATATTTGAAAAGCAGTGTGTACAACTGTCGGACGCTAGACATTTGCTGTCACAAATGTATAGAGTGATCCTTAGTGGGCAGGATGGGACGGTTCCCTATTTTGTTAGAGAATGGGAAAGGGAACTGGAACAAGTGTTGACAAATACGCAAATTAAAAAGATGATTAAACTAATGTACTCCACATTAGGGATGAGCTTCGTGTTCGAGTCAAACCCATGTTCGACTCGAACATCGTCTGTTCGCCCGTTCGCCGAATTGCGCGACGATATGGGCCGTTCGCGCCAAATTTGTGTGGCGTGTCACGGCCCATAATTCACTGCGGCATCGCAGTGCATTGCTGGCTGATGATTGGCCAAGCATGCACTATGACCCGCATGCTTGGCCAATCACAGTGCCGTCTGTAGAGAGAGCTGTAATTGGCCAAAGCCAGGATGGCTTTGGCCAATTATGACTCAGGGGGTTTAGTACACGCCCCACACTATACAAGGCCGCCTGCATGGTGGCCCTGTGTAGTGTGTGTTCCGGCATTGAGAGACAGAGAGACAGTGTCATTTGATTTAAGTTAGATAGATTAGGCAGGACAGTCAGTCAGTTAGCTGCACTTACAGTGTATTGTGTATATATATACATCCCAGGTGTTGTATATATATATATATATATATATATATATATATATACACACTGTATTCAGTTTAGCTAGATCCGTTCCTGTTATTATCTTCCTAATGACAGGCAGGCTTGTGTTGTTACAGTATTTACAGCTACCTGAAGAAAATTGCTGGTGTTCTTCTGATCCTATTAGTACCACAGTCAAGCAGCTAGACTATTTACAGTTAGTGTAGTGCATCCTCCTTACAGTGATCAGCTAAAGCTACAAGTTAGTTTACTGTGACCTCTGCACAGTGTTCAGCTAAAGCTACAAGTTAGTGTAGTGCGTCCTCTGAACAGTGTTCAGCTAAAGCTATACATTAGTGTAGTGCGTCCTCTGAATAGTGTTCAGCTAAAGCTACAAGTTAGTGTAGTGCACACTGTTCAGCTAAAGATACAAGTTAGTGTAGTGCGTCCTCTGAACGGTGTTCAGCTAAAGCTACAAGTTAGTGTAGTGCACACTGTTCAGCTAAAGATACAAGTTAGTGTAGTGCGTCCTCTGAACAGTGTTCAGCTAAAGCTACAAGTTAGTGTAGTGCAACCTCTGCACAGTGTTCAGCTAAAGCTACAAGTTAGTGTACTGCGTCTCCTGAACAGTGTTCAGCTAAAGCTACAAGTTAGTGTAGTGCGTCCTCCTCACAGTGTTCAGCTAAAGCTACAAATTAGTGTAGTGCGTCCTCCTCACAGTGTTCAGCTAAAGCTACAAGTTAGTGTAGTGCGTACTCTGAACAGTGTTCACCTAAAGCTACAAGTTAGTGTAGTGCACAGTGTTCAGCTAAAGCTACAAGTTAGTGTAGTGCATCCTCTGAACAGTGTTCAGCTAAAGCTACAAGTTAGTGTAGTGCAACCTCTGCACAGTGTTCAGTTAAAGCTACAAGTTAGTGTAGTGCGTCCTCTGAACAGTGTTCAGCTAAAGCTACAAGTTGGTGTAGTGCACAGTGTTCAGCTAAAGCTACAAGTTAGTGTAGTGCGTCCTCTGAACAGTGTTCAGCTAAAGCTACAAGTTAGTGTAGTGCGACCTCTGCATAGTGTTCAGCTAAAGCTACAAGTTAGTGTAGTGCGTCCTCTGAACAGTGTTCAGCTAAAGCTACAAGTTAGTGTAGTGCACAGTGTTCAGCTAAAGCTACAAGTTAGTGTAGTGAGTCCTCCTCACAGTGTTCAGCTAAAGCTACAAGTTAGTGTAGTGCGACCTCTGCACAGTGTTCAGTTAAAGCTACAAGTTAGTGTAGTGCGTCCTCTGAACAGTGTTCAGCTAAAGCTACAAGTTAGTGTCGTGTGACCTCTGCACAGTGTTCAGCTAAAGCTACCTGTAGAAGGTTGGTGGTGTTTTCCTGACCCTATCACTACCGCAGGCAGCTACATTATTTTAACGTTAGTGTAGTGCGTCCTCTGCACAGTGTTCAGCTAAAGCTATCTGTAGAAGGTTGGTGGTGTTTTCCTGATCCTATCACTACTGCAGGCAGCAACATTATATACACATTAGTGTAGTGCGACCTCTGTACAGTGGTCAGCTAAAGCTACAAGTTAGTGTAGTGCGACCTTTGCACAGTGTTCAGCTAAAGCTACCTGTAGAAGGTTGGTGGTGTTTTCCTGATCCTATCACTACCGCAGGCAGCTACATTATTTACATGTTAGTGTAGTGCGACCTCTGCACAGGGTTCAGCTAAAGCTACCTGTAGAAGGTTGGTGGTGTTTTCCTGATCCTATCACTACCGCAGGCAGCTACATTGGTGGTGTTCTCATACTACAAGCAGGCAGTTGATTTTGCTAGCTGCAGTATCAGTAAATATATATATATATATATATATATATATATATATATATATATATCCCAGCTTAGTGCAGCTACATCTCACTGCAGGCCATTAGTATGTCTGGAAGGCCAACAAGGAGAGGCAGACAGTCACAAGCCAATAAAAGAGGGCAAGCAGGCTCTGTGTCTATAGGCAACAGTGCTGGTCGTGGAGACGGTGCATTCTCATCAGCACGTGGCCATGGGACATGCTTGGCCTTTTTTTCGGCAGCTGGCTGTGTTGAGCCGCAACATGCGGAAGCCTTTGTCGAGTGGATGATCGAACCGTCCTCATCCTCCTCATCCTCTCTCACCCAGGCTCAGGGTACTTTGTCTGGCAAAGCAGCTGCCAACACGCCTCTACCCTCGGCTCAATGGCATCAGTGACTCCTTCCGTAGCCCCACCATGTCCTCCTGAGGAGTCCCTCGAACTGTTTGACCACAGTGTTGGGTACATGCTCCAGGAGGATGCCCAGCGTTTAGAAGGCTCTGATGATGATACTGAGCTAAATGAAGGCAGTAACGTGAGCACAAACAAAGGGGGTGCCCAAGAAGGACAGAAATCTGGCAGTCATGCTCCCCCTGCTGCAGCATACTGCCAGGTTTGCTCCAGTGATGAGGAGGAAGGGGATGATGAGGTCACTGACTCAACGTGGGTGCCTGATAGGAGAGAGGAGAAGGAGGCGGCACATCGCCAACAAGGCAGGATGCCCTCCAGGGGCAAGCCTAAGGGCAGCACACTGACTGCATCACACCGCAAAGCTCCGCATGTGCAGGGTGCTGTTGTCTCTGCGCATTATTCCAAAAAGTTCTTTGGTGTGGGCCTTTTTTGAGACAAGTGCATCAGATTGCACCGCTGCTATTTGCAACATATGTCTCAAGCGTATCTCGCGTGGCCAAAACATCTCCCGCTTGGGCACCACATGCTTGACCAGACATATGTTGACCTGCCTTGCAGTTCATTGGCAAGCATATCTAAAAGACCCACACCAAAGAACAAAGAGGACCTCTCATTGCTCCTCATCAGCTGAGATCTCCAACCCCACTATACCTTCAGTCCTCTCTGAGACCTGCACTGAGAGGAATGAAGGTGTAGAATTAGGTGTGTCACAGCCAAGTACTTGTGGGCAATCTGCTTTCAGTTCACCGATGTCAGATTGTACCAGGCAAATTTCCCTGCCCCAGCTGCTGCACCACGAAAGAAGTTCGCTGCCAGCCATCCACATGCCCAGCGTTTGATTGCTAGCTTGGCAAAATTGCTAGCACTTCAACTGCTACTTTTTTAGTTGGTAGACTCTGCTCCCTTCCGTGAGTTTGTGGAATGTGCGGTTCCTCAGTGGCAGGTACCCAAACGCCACTTTTTCTCACGGAAGGCGATTCCGGCTCTCTACCGGCATGTGGAAGGCAATTTGCATGCCTCGCTGGACAGGGCGGTCAGCGGTAAGGTGCATATTACCGCTGACTCATGGTCCAGCAGGCATGGACAGGGACGTTATCTACATTTCATGGCGCATTGGGTGACTCTGCTGGCAGCTGGGAAGGATGCAGGACAAGGTGCAGTAGTGTTGGAGGTTGTTCTGCCACCACGCCTCCAAAATGCCACTACTAATGATTGTGACACACCTCTCTCCTCCACCCCCTCCTCTTCTTCTTCCTCCATGGCCTCTTCCTGTGCTTTGTCCTCGGAACCAGCGGTGCTCTGTAGGCATTCAAGGGGCTACGCAAGTACACAGGCCAAAAGATGACATGCGGTGCTTGAGCTGGTGTGCTTGGGGGACAGGAGCCACACTGGGGCAGAGGTTCTGTCAGCTCTGCAGGGGCAGGTTCAGAGGTGGTTGACGCCACGCCAACTTAAGGCAGGAATGGTGATTCACGACATTGGCACCAACCTCCTCTCTGCCCTCCGACAGGGACAACTGACCCATGTGCCCTGTTTGGCTCACGTCCTTCACTTGGTGGTGCAGCGGTTCTTGGGCAGGTACCTTCATAAAAATGAATCAGTCTTGGATCACCACCAGCTACCAAGCACCTGATGCTGATGTAACCGAATAAATGTTTTTGAAATGTCAGATCCCTTCAAAGACTGCCTATGCTGATGCTGAGTGACAATCCTATTATACTGAGTAATTATCTTCTTCCTCCTCAATGATCATGATGATAGCTTGTAAGAACATTTTTGGTTCTGGGTACCGCCAGTCCCGCCACCAGTGCCTAAGGCCCAATTTTTCAGCCCTTGTTTAACAGGGACGTGTAATTACAATTTTTGATGCAATTCTTTGCAGCAGGGCTAGTTCCTGTACTTCAACTAGAGTATCTGTGAGTGGTTGCAGTGTTGTGGCACCAGAACCAGTGCCTAAGGCCCAATTTTTCAGCCCCTGTTCAACAGGGACATATAATTAGAATTCTTGATCTAATATTTCACAGCAGGGCCTGTTTCTGCGCCCACCAAGAGTATCTGTGAGGACTTACAGTGTTGTGGCACCAGCACCACCACCACCACCAAAGGCCCAATTTTTCTGCCCCTGTTCAACGGGGGCATGTAATTACAATTCTTGATCCAATATTTCACAGCAGGGCCCTGTGAGGGCTTACAGTGTTGTGGCCACAACAACACCTAAGGCCCAAATTTATATTGTATATAGGGCAGGCCCCTACTTTCAAACATCCAACTTACAAACGACTCCTACTTGCAAACGGAAGGAGACAACAGGAAGTGAGATGAAATCTATCCCTAAGAAGGGAAATTCTCTCCTGTAAGAGTTAATATGGGAAAAACTTTTCTCTTTCTACTGATGCTTTATCACCAATCCTTGTTTCACAAAAAAACAAATTTTCAAAAAACATTTGTCATTGGGACAAAATGTGAGGTGACATCTTCTGAAGAGGAGCACAGACAGCAAAACAAATGTCACAGGGGTGATAACCCTTCCCTAGGTTTTCCAAAAAGCTTAAAATAGATTTTTTGTCTGGAGCTAAACACGTTAAAAATATACCAGTTCAAAATTACAAACAGATTCTACTTAACAACAAACCTACAGTCCCTGTCTTGTTTGCACCGCCTGTATACTGCTGTTCAGAGTATATAAGGTCTGGGGGTCCCACATCTTTCCTTTTTTAATTTGGGTGCGCGGTTCCCCTTAATATTCATACAAGACCCAAAGGGCCTGGTAATGGACTGGGGGGTACCCATGCCGTTTGTCTCACTGATTTTCATCCATATTGCCAGGACCCGACATTACATTAAAGCCTCAAGCAGTTTTAAATGACTTTTTTCCTTTAAAAATTACATTTTGTGCAGGGACTGTTCTAAGCACGGGAAACACGAGCCACTTTACAGGCATACTATAGAAACCCCCCGGGTAAGATATTTAAAGGAATATTTCACTTTTTTTTTTTTTTTTTACTTTAAGCATCATTAAAATCACTGCTCCCGAAAAAACTGCCATTTTTAAAAGTTTTTTTTGCATTGATACATGTCCCCTGGGGCAGGACCTGGGTCCTCAAACCCTTTTAAGGACAATACCATGCAAATTAGCCTTTAAAATGAGCACTTTTGATTTCGACCGTTCAAGTCCCATAGACATCAATGGGGTTCTAATGTTCGTGCGAATTTTCGGTCCGTTCGCAGGTTCTGGTGCAAACCGAACAGGTGGGTGTTCGGCTCATCCCTACTCCACATCTATAAGTTCAAAGGTGCAGGAAATGGCCTATAAATTTCTAACAAGATGGTACAGGACCCCAGTCAAACTATCACAGATGTTTTCAACAACAGGTGATCGGTGTTGGGGAGGTTGTGAGCAGAAGGGCACATTTCTCCAACCGTGGTGGGCATGTCCCATAATTAAACCATTTTGGGAGTCAGTTGCCCCATGGATTGATAAATTGACCCTTGGACCCTTGGAGTTTAACCCTCTACATTATTTATTTTATGGGATGCCTGGGTCTGTTAAAGTCTATCGGAAAGGTTTAACTCTGCACTTGTTAAATGCAGCGAAATTAGTAATACCTAAATATTGGAGACAAACCCAATGTCCCACATTAATAGATTAGAAGAATGAAGTTAACTTAATAAGGGAAGCGGAGAGATGGGTCCATGTAGTGAAGGACCAACAAGAGAAATTTTAAAAGACATGGGTGGGGTGGGTATATTATTATGTTACAGAGATAGGGTAGGGGGAAAGTACCACTGAATAGGAGAGAGTGGATATGGTTCAGTCCCTAGGAACCTATATAATCTAAGAGGCTGACACGGGAAGTGAATTGTGAGTAATTGGATACTGATCCTATGTATTTATATATGTGGAGGGGGTGGAGGGTCTATATTATTTATTTTTTTTCCCCTCATTTCAAAGGGCCTAGTGTGTTAATTAGGATACCTTATATTCACAGTGTGGTTTTGTTTTTGTTTTTTTATTTTTTGTTTTGTTTTTCGTGTGTTTAATTTTTTTTTTTTTAATCACTAAGTGGTAAAGGTTTAGGTAGTATATGGCCAATAATGGTCTCTTAGACAATTTGATAGTTAATTGATAAGTACACCCTTTTTTGTTTTTTTTTATATATATTAACCCCTTCCCGCCGACCGTACGCAGATATGCGTACTCGGCTTTCCGGGGTTATACCGGGATGATGCCCGCAGCTGCAGGCATCATCCCGGTACCGTTGTTTACAGCGGGCGATCGGCTACCCATGTATAACAACCAATGCAGCTAAAAGCCACTCGGTTGTTATACCGGAGGAGCGGGAGGGGACATCCCCCCCTCCTGCCGCCTCCCGCCGCTGTTACCGGGCCTCCCGTGCGATCGGGAGGCCCGGTGTCCAATCGGGTACCTTCGGTGGCTGGGGGCGGGCTGGAACGAAGCTGTGAGTGGCTTCGTTCCAGCCTTCTTGTTGTAAACGCGGAAGCGACGTCATGACGTCACTTCCCGTTTACTCCGCTGCCAATGGCGCAGAATTTAAAAAAGTACACAGTATTCAGAATCGCCGTTTTCGGCGATCTGAATACTTTGAAGTGTAAAGGAGGGATGGGGGGTCTTTTAGACCCCCCATCCCTCCATAAAGAGTACCTGTCACCACCTATTACTGTCACAAGGGATGTTTACATTCCTTGTGACAGCAATAAAAGTAAAAAAAAAAAAAATTTTTTTAAACACAATTTATAAAGTAAAAAAATAAATAAAATAAATTAAAAAAAATTTTTTTTTTTTAAAGTGCCCCTGTCTCCGCGAGCTCGCGCAATGAAGAAAACGCATACGGAAGTTGCGCCCGCATATGTAAACAGTGTTCAAACCACACATGTGAGGTATCGCCGCGATCGTCAGAGCGAGAGCAATAATTCTAGCCCTAGACCTCCTCTGTAACACAAACCTGGTAACCGTAAAAAATGTTTAAAGCGTTGCCTATGGAAATTCATAGGTACCGTAGTTTGTCGCCATTCCACGAGTGCGTGCAGTTATAAAGGGTGACATGTTTGGTATCTATTTATTCGGCGTAACATCATCTTTCACATTATACAAAAAAAATTGGGGTAACTTTACTGTTTGGATTTTTTAAAATTCATGAAAGTGTCCCTTTTCCAAAAATTTGCGTTTAAAACACCGCTGCACAGAACAAGATGAGAAATATTTGAGGATATGGTCTCCCTTCCTGGACTACAGAAGTAGAGAACAGGCAAAGTAGAGTATGTGCGATCAGACGGGAGTGAGGAGGGGGCATCTCCGGGGGGAACTTTCCCCCCCTTTTTTTTGTTTTTTTTTTGTTTTTTTTTGTTTTTTTTGTTTTTGTGGGGGTGGGGGTTGATATAGGGGATAAGTTGGGAGAAAAGGGAAATAATATATGTTTATCAGGTAGATGTAATTCAGTTCCACCTAAAAAGAAAATGTATCACGTTGTTAGATTACGATAATTGGAGAAGTAAGAGAGGAAATGAAGACTATGTGAAACATTTTATGTGGAATGTATTATATGTTATTCAAAAATAAAGAATTTATAAAACACCGCTGCACAAATACCGTGTGATAAAAAATATTGCAACAATCGCCATTTTATTCTCTAGATTCTCTGCTAAAAAAATATATATAATGTTTGGGAACTCTAAGTAATTTTCTAGCAAAAAATACGGATTTTAACTTGTAAACACCAAATTTCAAAAATAGGCTTAGTCATGAAAGGGATAAAGATAAAGGGAGGAAAAAAGAAAAAGAAGATTTTTTTTAATGCAATATAAGGCTAATTAGGGCCTCTTACAAAATTTGATAATTATTTGATGATGATCACTTACATTTTTTTTTTCTTCTCTCTCTTTTGTAAGTAGGATGGAGAATAGGGCACATGCACAGGGGACATGGAAGGAAGTAATTATCAGACTTTTGATCAACAACTAGGGGACAGGGGGTAAGGAGGGGGGATGGAAATTCCCCCACCCACACACTTTTCCCTTTTTTTTTTCTTTTCTTTTTTGGGAAGGGTTATGTATGTAAGGTTGTGGAATGAATGTAATGTAACTGTATAGTCTTCATCTGTGGTTTATGGAATATAAAGCTGTATAATGAGGAGTGGATATGTTGTATTTATAAAAGGAAAATAAAAATTTGGATTACAAAAAAAAAAAAGAAAGAAGATGGAAAGAAGAAGACTTTAAATAAAGGAATTGTCAAAAACTGTCTCTTGTCATTTTTAACATTTTTGACACTTTTTTTGTGAAATGGTAGGTGTACTTTTGTACCCCCTTACCATTTCACACAGGGGGGCCAGGATCTGGGGTCCACTTGTTAAAGGGGGCTTCCAGATTCCGATAAGCCCCCCCGCCCGCAGACCCCCACAACCACCCGGCAAGGGTTGTGGGGATGAAGCCCTTGTGCCCATCAACATGGGGACAAGATGCTTTGGGGGAGACCCCAAAGCACTCTCCCAATGTTGAGGGCATGTGGCCTGGTACGGTTCAGGAGGGGGGGCGCTCTCTCATCCCCCCTCTTTTTCTGTGGCCTGCCAGGTTGCGTGCTCGGATAAGGGTCTGGTATGGATTTTGGGGGGGAACCCACGCCATTTTTTTTTTAAATTTTGGCACGGGGTTCCTCTTAATATCCAAAGGGCCTGGTATTGAATTTAGGGGGACCCCCACACCATTTTTCTTTAAATTTTTGTTCAGGGTTCCCCTGTGAGGAAATCCCATGCAGTTTTTATCAATGAACTTTTATGTGTATTGTCAGACCGACAATTCATTAATAGCCACGAGTAGTTTTAAATTACTTTTTTTCCTTTGAAATGTCATTTTGCTGTCAGAAACACGGGAAACATGAGCCCCTTTACAGGCATACTATAGACACCCCCCAGGTACGAAATTTAAAGGAATATTACACTTTTATTGTTTCACTTTAAGCATTATTAAAATCACTGCTCCCGAAAAAACGTCCGTTTTTAAAACTTATTTTTGCATTGATCCATGTCCCCTGGGGCAGGACCCGGGTCCCCAAACACTTTTTATGACAACACCATGCATACAAGCCTTTAAAGTTAGCACTTTTGATTTCTCCCATAGACTTTTAAAGGGTGTTCTGCGGCTTTCGAATTTGCTGCGAACACCCCAAATTGTTCGCTGTTCGGTGAACTCGCAAACAGCCGATGTTCGAGTCGAACATGAGTTTGACTCGAAGCTCATCCCTAATGGATAGGATGCAGGGTCTTTCACCATCCCTACTCAGGGCAGTCAGTATGCCTTTTCTATCTGAGCCCTTTCAGGAGGGCGAGGGGGATAGGGAGAGGATACCTAGATTGCGAGCCTCCTCTCAAGTGGATTCAGCATTTGACTCAGAGGGGGAGGATGATTCCTCCAGAGGGTCCAGATATAAATTGTCTCTGGACGATGTGGGGAATTTATTAAAAGCGATTTATGACATGTTAGAAATTCATGAGGAGCAGGTTCAACTCTTCAAGCATGACCTGATGTACCAGGGTTCTAGTGCACATAAGGCCAGGGTTTTTCCTGTGCATAAATCTCTGATAGAGTCGATTTTGCTGGAGTGGGAGCAGCCGGAAAAGAGGCCATTCTTTTCAGGTAACCTCAAGTGGAGGTTCACTTTTGAAGCAGATGCTTCTCATCCCTGGAATAAAATTCATAAACTGGATGCACTGTTAGCCAAGGTCTCAAAAAAGACCGATTTAACTTTTGACGACTTGGGATCACTCAAAGATCCCATGGATAAAAGAGGGGACATGCTGCTAAAGAGGGCTTGGGATGCCTCATCAATTGGGTTGAAGCCAGCCCTTGCAGCTACTTGCATGGCCAGAAATCTGGAGTGCTGGCTAACGCAATTGCAATCCCACATTTCGGCTGGTATGTCTAAGCAGCAGCTTTTGAAATAATTTCCCTTACTGTTTAAGGCAGTTGGCTTCCTGGCAGATGCCTCCGCGGAGTCTGTAAAATTGGCTGCTAGGTCAGCCGCACTAGTAAATGTAGCTAGAAGGGCTGTGTGGCTAAAGGCCTGGACAGGCGATGTCACCTCAAAGCTTAAGCTTTGTGGGTTACCCTTTTCGGGTGACCACTTGTTTTGGCCCGGCCTCCAGGAGGTGCTGGAATGTACTCAGGATAGGAAGAAAGCATTTCCTGAGAGAGAGAAGAAAAACGAGGGCAAACGTTTTTTTCGAGGCCCCAGACAACAGGGCCAACAAGAGAGGGATGGCTGTCCCAAGAAACATTGGACGTGCCATTAGGGGTGTGGAAGAGAAGGAATCCTATTTAATCCTCCTCAAACCACCGCAAAGCCCAAGTGACTCCTGTGTCCCAGTGGGAGGGACACTGGGGGAGTTCCTCTCACAATGGACCAGCTCAACTTCAAGTCCGTTCATTCTAGACATAAGGAATGGTTACAAATTGGAGTTCGATTCGGTTCCCCTCTCAAGTTTTCAGGTTACCCAGTTACCCAGAGACTGGGAAAAAGCGAAAAGCTCTGGGTCTATTATTAGGCGACCTAGTGGATCAGAGAGTCCTTATGCAGGTGCCCCAGAAGGAGCAGGGTCAGGGTGTATACTTCCATGTATTTGTTGTGAAAAATCCTTCAGGGAAGTTCAGAATAATTCTGAATCTCCGTCCCCTGAACCAGTTTGTAAGGTACAAGCAATTCAGGATGGAGTCAATTTTTATGGTAACCAACCTCCTGTTTCCAGGCTGTTATATGGCCACAGTAGATCTCAGGGATGCCTACCTGCATATTCCTATACATCAGGAATTTCAAAAATTCCTCAGGCTAGCGGACAAAATAAATTTGAATGTTCTACACTTCCAGTTCCGGACACTGCCTTTCAATCATTCCTATTCGCAGAGAATCTTCACAAAGGTTCTAGCAGAGGCCATAGCCCCGCTAAGAGTCAGGGCCATTACAGTGATCCCCTACCTGGACAATCTCCTGTTTGTTGCCCCCTCTTTTCATCAACTAGAGAGAGATTTGCAGAAGGCCCATAGTTTCCTGCTATCTCTCGGGTGGCTAATCAACCAGGAAAAGTTCCAGCTGACCCCTGCATAGGAGGTCCTGTATTTGGGGTACAAAATCTCTTCAGTGGAGGTGAAGGTGTTTCTCCCTAGGGAAAAGATCCTGAAGGTGGATCAGGCTGTAGCCCAGCTTCAAACCAATCAAGTAGCCCTGATCAGAGAGGTTATGGGAGTTCTGGGTCTGATGACGTCCTGTTTCCCAGCGGTTCCTTGGGCAAGGCTTCATCAGTGCCCTCTGCAGAGTCTCATGCTGCGTCACTGGGACCGCAGAAAAAGCCTAGATCAACCTATGCTCCTACCAGCCAAAGTCAAAAGGTCTTTATGGTGGTGGCGAGCTCATCACTGTCTGGAAAAAGGTCTGTCCTGGGCCCATCCTGTGGCCATAGTGGTGACAACTGATGCCAGTGCATTGGGATGGGGCGCCCACCTGGAGACGTCCTTAGCTCAGGGAGCCTGGTCACCAGTAGAGGCCAGTCGATCCTCAAATCAGAGGGACCTTCTGGCGATTCTGATGGCTATAGAGGCTTTCCAGTCCTGGATAGGTGGACAGCATCTACAGATACGGACAGACAATGCCATGGCCATCGCATATGTGAACAAGCAGGGGGGCACAAGGAGCCCTGCCCTACAGACCATAGCAAACAAGATTCTGTGCTGGGCAGAGGTAAATCTATCCACATTGTCAACCATTCACCTAAAAGGCTCTCAGAATTCGCTGGCGGATTTTCTCAGCCCCCAGCAGGTAAATCAGGACAAATGGTCTCTCGACATGAATATATTCAGGGAGATTGTGCAATGTTGGGGACAGCCGGAGGTGGACCTCTTCACCTCGGAGGGCAACAAGAAGGTGGCACAATTCTTTTCCATCCACCCGCTGGATCAGGCCACAGGGATATACGCCTTTGCCAATCCTTGGCAGTTCAACCTGTGTTATACCTTTCCTCCAGTAAGGCTGATAGCCACGGTTCTCCAGAGATTTCTGGCAGAATCGACGGACCTCATCCTAATAGCGCCATTTTGGCCAAAGAGACCTTGGTTTGCCATCCTGAAGAGACTGGCCATTTGTCCCCCATTACCTCTCCCGGTCAGGAAGGACCTGATTTCCCAGGGCCCGATTCTACACCTGCAAATAGGGAACCTCAAACTACAAGCCTGGTATCTGACTAACAGCTGTTGAGAGCTCAGGGATTTTCACAGAGAGTGATTAGAACTCTGCTCGAGTGCCGTAAACCAGTAACCAGGGCGATTTATGCCAAGGTATGGAAAAGGTTTAATTCCTGGTTGGAGGAGCAGGGGCTGAATCATCCTGGGATTCCAGCAGTCCTGGATTTCCTTCAGACAGGTGTAAAACTGGGCCTTACTGTTAGTACTTTGATGGTTCAGGCCGTGGCCTTAAGTATTTTTCTGCAGACTTCACTTCAGCATAATCAATTCGTTAGGAATTTTTTCAAAGCCCTGGTGAGGTCCAGGCCGGTGAGGGTGAGAGCCTGCCCCACCGGGATCTGTCCTTGGTCCTTAGGGCTCTTACTGGTAGTCCTTTCAAACACCTGGAGAAATCAATGCTGAAATGGGTTGTACTCAAAACAGTTTTTTTGATAGCTATCACGTCAGCCAGAAGGGTGAGTGATTTGCAGGCTCTCTCCATTCGAGAGCCTTTTTTGTTGATTCTGGAGGCTAGGATCATGCTCAAGACAGATTCCAGCTTCCTCCCTAAAGTAGCATCTATGTTCCATAGAACTCAGGACATTGTCCTGCCGACATTTTGTCTCACCTCAGAGGCAGATGAGGAGGAATCTTTTAGTTTATTAGATGTTAAGAGAAGCCTTTTAGTTTATTTGGAAGCCACTAGAAGCTTCAGGAACTCAGATTCTCTTTTTGTTAATTTTGCGGTGGCCCGCAAAGGTTATAGGGCATCTAAATCTTCTATTGCTAGATGGATAAGAATGGCAATTATAGAAGCTTATGAGTTAGAAGGTAGGCAAGCACCAATAGTCAAGGCACATTCTACGGAGGCCATCTGCAAGGCAGCAACGTGGTCCAGCTACTCTACATTTGCTAAACATTACCATCTGGATTTATTGTCTGACAAGGAGCAGACATTTGGACGAAAGGTCCTCCAGGCAGTGGTCCCGCCTGACAAAGTAAGTTTCTTGCTTATCATCTCAGGGGCTGTCCTGGAAGACGAAAGGAGAAAACCTGAGTTAGACTTACCAGTAACTCTTTTTCTAGGAGTCTTCCAGGACAGCCTGGTTTCCCGCCCGGTGTTTTCTATTAACTGGTGTTGGAGTTATGTACTGACGTTGTGTTAGTGTGTTATGTCTTTCAGAGCCTTCCGGTAGTTCTTTGATAAATTGAAGAGGGAGGCCTGGAGGACCACCTTTCAAGATAATTGGTATGTGTGCTTCCTGTCCCAGAGGGAGAAGCCCTATGTCTCAGAGGCTGTCCTGGAAGACTCCTAGAAAAAGAGTTACCGGTAAGTCTGACGTCGTTTTTTTACCGCTTTATAGTCACCTAAATAAAAAAAAAACCTGAAAAAAAACAACATACAACAAATAGGTAACCTAAATGTTCAATACATCTAACTTTACAGAATAGCAGACATTACTCTGTAATAGGGATGAGCCCGATATTCAAGTCAAATGTACGTTCAACTCGAACATCGGGTGTTCGCCTGTTCGCCGAATAGCGAACAATTTGGGGTGTTTGCGGCAAATTCAAAAGCCGCGGAAGACCCTTTAAAAGTTTATAGGAGAAATCAAAAGTGCTAATTTTAAAGGTTAATATGCAAGTTATTGTCATAAAAAATGTTTGGGGGCCTGGGTTCTGCCCCAGGGGACGTTTTTTTCGGGAGCAGTGATTTTAATAATGCTTAAAGTGAAACAATAAAAGTGAAATATTCCTTTAAATTTCATATCCTAGGGGGTGTCTATAGTATGCTTGTAAAATGGTGCAATTTTCCCGTTTAGAACAGTCCCTGCACAAAATGACATTTCTAAAGGAAAAAAAGTCATTTAAAACTACTCGCGGCTATAATGAATTGTCTACGGGAGAAATCAAAAGTGCCAATTTTACGGGTTAATATGCAAGTTATTGTCATACAAAGTGCTTGGGGACCCGGGTCCTGCCCCAGGGGACATGTATCAATGCAAAAAAAGTTTTAAAAACATCCATTTTTTCGGGAGCAGTGATTATAATAATGCTTAAAGTGAAACAATAAAAGTGAAATATTCCTTTAAATTCCATACCTGGGGGGTGTCTATAGTATGCCTGTAAAGTGGCACATTTTTCCCATGTTTAGAACAGTCCCTGCACAAAATGACATTTCAAAGGAAAAAAAGTCATTTAAAAGTAATAGAGGCTATAGTGAATTGTCAGGTCTCAGCAATAAAGATAAAAGTCATTGAACAAAACGGCATGGGATCCCCCCAGTCCATTACCAGGCCCTTTGGGTCTGGTATGAATAGTAAGGGGGCCCCGAACCAAAATTTAAAAAAAAATTGCGTGGAGGTCCCCCCAAATTCCATACCAGGCAGACTGGTATGAATATTAAGGGGAACCCTGCGCCAATTTTTTTTTTTAATGGCATAGGGGGTCCCTCTCAAGATCCATACCAGACCCCTCAGGTTTGGTATGGATTTTAAGATTTTAAGGGGGACCCCGCGCCAAAATTTAAAAAAAAACTGGCATGGGGTCCCCCCAAAAATCCATACTAGACCCTTATTCAAACAGGCAACCTGGCAGGCCTTGTGAAAAGAGGGGGGATGAGAGAGTGGCCCCCCTCCTGAACCGAACCAGGCCACATGCCCTCAACATGGGGAGGGTGCTTTGGGGTGGTCCCCCAAAGCACCTTGTCCCCATGTTGATGGGGACAAGGGCCTCATCCCCACAACCCTTGCCCAGTGGTTGTGTGGGTCTGTGGGTGAGGGGCTTATCAGAATCTGGAAGCCCCTTTTAACAAGGGGACCCCCCAGATCCCGGCATCCCCCCTGTGTGAAATGGTAACGGGGTACAAATGTACCCCTACCATTTCACAAAAAAAGTGTCAAAATGGTACAAAAGAGAAGACACGGCTTGGGACAAGTTTACGTAACCGGGTGGCCCCGCCCCCCTCTGACGCCCTGAAAAGCCATGGGGAAGTCCCGTGCATCAGAGGAGGAGAGGTCACCCGGGAACATCACCGTGTGGCCCTGCCCTCAGTTAAATAAGAACTGTCAAAGCGAAGACATGTCATACGGTGGGTGCCTCCCATGGAGGCAGGTCGGTCGCGGCTTTGTTTTTTTTTTCTTTTTCGGTCCATCGGCGGAGCGAGAGAAGAAGATGAATGGACTTCGTGGGACATTTTTATTTTTTTATTTTTTAATAAAGGACCTGTCCCCAAGCCGTGTCTTGTCTTTTTTTAACATTTTGACACTTTTTTGTGAAATGGTAGGGGTACATTTGTACCCCGTTACCATTTCACACAGGGGGGAGGTTGGGATCTGGGGGCCCGCAGACCCCCACAACCACCAGGCAAGGGTTGTGTTGATGAGGCCCTTGTCCCCATCAACATGGGGACAAGGTTCTTTGGTCCTACCCAAAAGCACCTACCCCAAAGCACCTTCCCCATGTTGTGGGCATGCGGCCCCCCGTTACGTAACCCCGCCCTCCTCTGACATCACGGGGAATGCCACAGGGAAGTCCCATTAAGTCCCCGTGCATCAGAGGGGGCGGGGTCACCAGGCGGCCCCGCCCCCCGTTATTTAAGAATCGTCAGAAGAGGAAAAGCGTCACACAGCGGGAGCCTCCCTCCATGCCATCATGGATGCAGAGTGGCCCAAAAAGAAGATGAAGACAAGAAGATGAAGAGAAGAAGATGAAGAGAAAAAGATGAAGAGAAAAAGATTAAGAGAGAAGCATCACACAGCGGGAGCCTCCCTCCATGCCATCATGGATGCGGAGCAGCCCGAGGAGAAGAAGGGAAGAAGACGTCGATGCCGCGGAGGAAGATGCCGGACGAGAACACCGGGGGAAGAACCAGAAGAACCAGAAGAACCAGAAGAAGAAGAAGATGGAGGAAGAAACTGAAGGAAGATAGAAGAAAGAAGAATAAAGATAGAAGAAAGAAGAAGCATTTAAATAAAGGAATTTTCAAAAACTGTCTCTTGTCATTAACATTTTTGACAGTTTTTTGTGAAATGGTAGGGGTACTTTTGTACCCCCTTACTATTTCACACAGGGGGGAGGGCCGGGATCTGGGGGTCCCCTTGTTAAAGGGGGCCTCCAGATTCCGATAAGCCCCCCCGCCCGCAGACCCCCACAACCACCGGCCAGGGTTGTGGGGATGAGGCCCTTGTCCTCATCAACATGGGGACAAGGTGTTTTGGGGGGCTACCCCAAAGCACCCTCCCAATGTTGAGGGCATGTGGCCTGGTACGGTTCAGGAGGGGGGCCGCTCTCTTGTTCCCCCCTCTTTTCCTGCAGCCTGCCAGGTTGCGTGCTTGGATAAGGGTCTGGTATGGATTTTTAGGGGGACCCCACGCCATTTTTTTTTTTAATTTTGGCGCGGGGTTCCCCTTAAAATCTATACCCGACATGAAGGGTCTGATATAGATTTTGAGGGGGACCCATGCCATTTTTTTTTTTAATTTTGGCCGGGTTTCTCCTTAATATCCAATAGACCTGAAGGGCCTGGTATGGAATTTAGGGGGACCCCCCATGTCATTTTCTTTTTTTAATTTTGGTTCAGGGTTCCCCTGTGGGGAGTTCCCATGCCATTTTTATCAATTAACTTTTATGTGTATTGTCAGACTGGCAATTCATTAATAGCTGCGAGTAGTTTTAAATGACTTTTTTTCCTTTGAAATGTCATTTTGCTGTCAGACTGTTCTAAAAATGGGAAACATGCGCCCCTTTACAGGCATACTATGGACACCCCCCAGGTACAAAATTTAAAGGGATATTACACTTTTATTGTTTCACTTTAAGCATTATTAAAATCACTGCTCCCAAAAAAACTGACTTTTTAAAACTTTTTTTGCATCGATCCATGTCCCCTGGGGCAGGACCCAGGCCCCCAAACACTTTTTATGACAATAACTTGTATACAAGCCTTTAAAATTAGCACTTTTGATTATTCATTTTATTCATTGATTATTTGATTATTCGTGTCCCATAGACTTTAACGGTGTTCGCGTGTTCGAACAAATTTTTTGCCTGTTCGCATGTTCTGCTGCGAACCGAACCGGGGGGTGTTCGGCTCATCTCTACTCTGTAATAATCATTCATAACTGCATTCGTAAGCAAAAGAAGGAAAAAAACTTGGAATACTGATTGCAATATACATCGATAGATGCACACGAGGTAGATAGGTACATAAAAATTCTTTCACATACATGGATTATGGTTGCAGTGCAGTACTATATAATAACTCAGTAGAAATTGGGATTTGCATATACGCATAATCACTAGTTAGCGCTGATTTCCGAATTTACTAACGTAAGTTCGCTGCTAATATCGCTCTTTTTCATTTGCACGTTCTATTGAAATCTTAATTGCCTAAAATGGGCGCTATTATATGTAATAGTGCCCAGTACTTCCCGGCACTGTAGTAGTAAATGATCCCCTGTATTTCCAAGGAAGAATCTTTGCCTTCTTTTTCTTCTCTTATTATTTCTCCACAAAAATCTTAGGGTCTTACCAAAAATAGTGAAAAAATCTTAACAACTTAACCAGCTACTTAGATTCATGTACAATCCAATATGCACACATACAGTGCCTTTAAAAAAGTATTCATACCCCTTGAAATTTTCCACATTTTGTCATGGTACAACCAAAAACATAGTCAGGTCCATAAATAATGGGACATCAACACAATTCTAATCTTTTTGGCTCTATACACCATTACAATGGATTTGAAATGAAATGAACAAGATGTGCTTTAACTGCAGACTTTCAGGTTTAATTTGAGGGTATTTACATCCAAATTAGGTGAACAGTGTAGGAATTACAACAGTTTGTATATTTGCTTCCCACTTTTTAAGGGACCAAAAGTAATGGGGCAATTGGCTGCTCAGCTGTTCCATGGCCAGGTGTGTGTTATTTCCTCAGTATCCCATTTACAAGGAGCAGATAAAAGGTCCAGAGTTAATTTCAAGTGTGCTTTTTGCATTTGGAATCTGTTGCTGTCAACTCTCAATATGAGATCCAAAGAGCTGTCACTATCAGTGAAGCAAGCCGTCATTAGGCTGAAAAAATAAAACAAACCCATCAGAGAGATAGCAAAAACATTAGGTGTGGCCAAATCAACTGTTTGGAACATCCTTAAAAAGAAAGAACGCACCGGTGAGCTCAGCAACACCAAAAGACCCAGAAGACCATGGAAAACAACTGTGGTGGATGACCGAAGAATTCTTTTCCTGATGAAGAAAACACCCTTCACAAGAGTTGGCCAGATCAAGAACACTCTCCAGGTGGTAGGTGTATGTGTGTCAAAGTCAACAATCAAGAGAAGACTTCATCAGAGTGAATACAGAGGGTTTTACCACAAGATGTAAACCATTGGTGAGCCTCAAAAACAGGAAGGCCAGATTAGAGTTTGCCAAACAACATCTAAAAAAGCCCTCACAGTTCTGGAACAACATCCTATGGACAGATGAGACCAAGATCAACTTGTACCAGAGTGATAGGAAGAGAAGAGTATGGAGAAGGAAAGGAACTGCTCTTGATCCAAAGCATACCACCTCATCAGTGAAGCATGGTGGTGGTAGTGTCATGGCGTGGGCATGTATGGCTGCCAATGGAACTGGTTCTCTTGTATTTATTGATGATGTGACTGCTGACAAAAGCAGCAGGATGAATTCTGAAGTGTTTAAGGCAATATTATCTGCTCATATTTAGCAAAATGCTTCAGAACTCATTGGACGGCACTTCACAGTGCAGATGGAAAATGACCCGAAGCATACTGCGAAAGAAACCAAAGAGTTTTTTAAGGGAAAGAAGTGGAATGTTATGCAATGGCCAAGTCAATCACCTGACCTGAATCTGATTGAGCATGCATTTCACTTGCTGAAGACAAAACTGAAGGGAAAATGCCCCAAGAACAAGCAGGAACTGAAGACAGTTACAGTAGAGGCCTGGCAGAGCATCACCAGGGATGAAACCCAGCGTCTGGTGGTGTCTATGCGTTCCAGACTTCAGGCTGTAATTGACTGCAAAGGATTTGCAACCAAGTATTACAAAGTGAAAATTTGATGGATGATTGGTAATCTGTCCCATTACTTTTGGTCCCTTAAAAATTGTGAGGCACATATACAAACTGTTGTAATTCCTACACCGTTCACCTGATTTGGATATAAATACCCTCAAATTAAAGCTGAAAGTCTGCAGTTAAAGCACATCTTGTTTGTTTCATTTCAAATCCATTGTGGTGGTGTATAAAGCCAAAAAGATTAGAATTGTGTTGATGTCCCAATATTTATGGACCTGACTGTAAATGTATTTTATTGGGATTTTATGTGATAGACCAACACAAAGTGGCACATAATTGTGAAGTGGAAGGACAATGATAAATGGTTTTCAACATTTTTTACAAATAAATATCTGAAAAGTGTGGCGTGCATTTGTATTCAGCCCCCCTGAGTCAATACTTTGTAAAACCACCTTTTTGCTACAATTACAGCTGCAAGTCTTTTTGAGTATATCTCTCTACCAGCTTTGCACATTTAGAGAATTAATTTTTTGGCCAATCTTCTTTGCAAAATAGCTCAAGCTCTGTCAGATTGGATGGACAGGAGTTTGTGAACAGCAATTTTCAAGTCTTGCCATAGATTCTAAATTGGATTTAGGTCTGGTCATTGGCTGGGCCATTCTAAAGGCCCGTACACACGATCAGACTTTTTGACAACAAACATGCAAATTAGCTGTTTCGGAGCAACATCCGACCACATGTACGCTCCATCGGACAAACTTTTTCTGTTTCCATCGGACTTTTGTTGGCTGTACGAACGCACAAACTTTCCGGCAACAAAAGTATAATGGAGCAAAGTCCGATCGTGTGTACACAAAACCATCGGACTTTTGTACAAACTACAGTACGCAGCCGCGAGAATGTTTCCAGCGCGATCCCATCGCGCTGGTTCTCGGCGACAGGGTACTGTACATCTCGCGCTGGCTGCAATAGAAAAAACGCATTTTCCTATTGCAGCAAGCGCGAGAGGGAATTTCCCTCTAGGAGCATACCAGGCCCTTACGTCTGGCATGGATTTTAAGGGGAACCCCTATGCCGAAAAAATGGCATGGGGGTCCCCCCAATATCCATACCAGACCCTTATCCGAGCACGCAGCCCGGCCGGTCAGGAAAGGGGGTGGGGACGAGCGAGCGCCCCCCTCCTGAACCATACCAGGCCGCATGCCACTCATCAACATGGGGACAAGGTGCTTTGGGGTGGGGACAGCTGCAGAGCGCCCCCTTCCCCAAAGCACCCACCCCCCATGTTGAGTGCATGCAGCCTGGTACGGTTCAGGAGGGGGGGCGCTCACTCGTCCCCACCCCCTTTCCTGACCGGCCGGGCTGCATGCTCAGATAAGGGTCTGGTATGGATTTTGGGGGGACCCCCATGCCGTTTTTTTGCCGTAGGGGGTTCCCCTTAAAATCCATACCAGACCTAAGGGCCTGGTATGCCCCTGGAGTGGAACCCATGTCGTTTTATTTAAAATTTGGCGTGGAGTTCCCCCTCATGATTCATACCAAACACAATGCCTGGCATTGGCGGGGATCCAAGTCGGATCCCTGCACCAGTGTGAACCCGACTCGCAACATGTCAATCTTGCAGATAAAAGCGGCGAGATTGACACAATATCAGACAATACAGAAGTTGACCAAAGGGTGGTGGTAAAGAGCTGAAAAACCACATGATTTGGTGAAAGTTGGCTGAAAAAGTTCTGCCGTGTGTATGCAATACAAACTTATGGCCAACACCCTTTGTACAAAAATCCACGGGAAAGTTTGCACAAAGTCCTATCGTGTGTATGAGGCTTTACACATGAATATACTTTGATTGAAACTAGGGTTGCACCAAAAAAAAAATTTTAACACGGAGAACGAGTACAGCTACTTTTTTTCATATACTCACTGATACCAATTACCAATACCTATTGCCTAGGGAGAGTAGATAGAGGGGTGGTTTGGGGGGTGGGGGAGGGGAAGGGGTTGTTAGGGAGATGGTCAAGGCTGGGGTGATGGTGAGGGGGGATGAGAATGGGAGGGTCATTGGGAAACATGGGGGCAGAGGTGACAGCTGGTAGAGGGAAGGAGGAGGCAACAAGCAAAAGTGACAGCAGTGACTACAGAGACTGCGGACATGATGCAAGAAATGGTTAGAGACTGCAGACATACCACAGGAGATAGTCAGAGACTGCGGACATGATACAAAAGATGGTCAGGGACTGCAGACAAGGTCAGAGACTGTGAACATGGTACAGGAGATGGTCAGAGACTGTGGATATAGTAAGGAGACTGCGGACATGGTACAGGAGAAGGTCAGAGACTTCGGACTTGATCAGAGACTGCAGACATGATACAGGAGATGGTCAGAGACTGCGGACATAATCAAAGACAGCGAACATGGTACCCGAGATAGTCAGAGACTGCAGACATGATCAGAGACTGCGGAAATGATACAGGAGATAGTCAGAGACTGCGGACATGAACAGAGACTGTGGACCTAGTAGAGGAGACAGTCAGAGACCGCGGACATGATCAGTGACTGCTGACATGATCAGAGACTGTGGAAATGGTACAGGAGATGGTCAGAGACTACGGACAGGTTCAGAGGATGAGGACATGATCAGAGGCTGCAGACAAGATACGGGAGACGGTCAGAGATCCCCATGGTGATCATAAGGAATAGAAAAGTATCCAGCCATTCATGCACTGTAATCACAGTAGGGAACAGCTTAAGTTCTAAAACATGACAACTTCTGTAACTTCTGTTCTGTATCTTCTGTAACATGCTCATCATCCTTCTTCTAATACATTTGCAGGTTTCCAGCCAAGACCGCCTCCCACCCAAGAACAGCTGGGTCCGCCTCCCTGCCTGAGCATAGCCGAGCCAAGACCGTCCCCTGCCCAAGCACAGCAAAGCCCACCCCACCTGAGCACAGCCGAGCCCGCCGAGCACAGCTGAGCTGAGACCACCCCCTGCCCAATCACAGCCGAGGCCTGCCCCCTCTCCCGCATGCCCAAGCACAGCTGAGCTGAGCTGAGACCACCCCTCTGTTCGAGCTCAATCAAGAACGCCCCCTGAGCCCGGACACAGCTGAGCCAAGGTGAGCTGAGACTGCCCCTCTACTCCAGCCCAGCCTGCCCCTACCAGTCACCTTATGCTGCCTTATGGAGGCACCAGTCCCTCCCCCCAGACCAAGTACACCCCATAACTGGCAATGGGGACTGTATTTGTGCAGGAGTCAAGAGACAAGAGGAGATGGGAGGGGGCCAAGACACAGCACTGCACTGGGAGGAGGAGGCGGTGATGGCAAAGGAGACTGCTTCCAATATGTAAATTCCTGTATTGGCTTCAGGTATCGGAGCATTTTCACGAGTATTGATACTAGCGAAAATGCTTAGTATCGGCATCGGTGCAACCCTAATTGAAACCATTCCATTGTAGCTATGGCTGTATGTTTAGGGTCATTGTTCTGCTGGAAGGTGAACTTCTGCCCAGTCTCAAGTCTTTTGCAGACTCTGGCAGGTTTTCTTCTTAGATTGCCATGTATTTGGCTTCAACCATCTTTCCATCAACTCTAACCAGTTTCACTGTCTCTGCTGAAGAAGAGCATTCCTACAACATGATGCTGCCACCACCATGTTTCACAGTGGGGATGGTGTGTTCAGAGTAATTTGCAGAGTTTTCTGCCACACATAGCGTTTTGCTTTTAGGCCAAAAAATTTAAATTAGGTCTCATCTGACCAGAGCATTTTCTTCCACATGTTTGCTGTGTCCCCCACATGGCTTCTCGCAAACTGCAAACGGGACTTCTTATGGCTTTCTTTCAGAAATGGTTTTATTCTTGCCACTCTTGCATAAAGGCCAGATTTGTGGAGTGCACAACTAATAGTTGTCCTGTGGACAGATTCTCCCACCTAAGCTGTGGCTCTCTGCAGCTCCTCCAGAGTTACCATGGGCCTCTTGGTTGCTTTTATTATTAATGCTCTCCTTGTCCGGCCTGTCAGTTTAGGTGGATGGCCATGTCTTGGTAGGTTTGCAGTTGTGCCATACTCTTTCCATTTTCGGAATGATGGATTGAACAGTGCTCCGTGAGATGTTCAAAGCTTAGGATATTTATTTATAATCTAACTCTGCTTTAAACATTTATCCCTGGCTTGTCCGGTGTGTTCCTTGGCCTTCATGATGCTGTTTGTTCACTAAGGTTCTCTAACAAACCTCTGTGGGCTTCGCAGAACAGCTGTATTTATACTGAGATTACATTACACACAGGTGGACTCTATTTACTAATTAGGTGACTTCTGAAGGCAGTTGGTTCCACTAAATTTTAGTTAGGGGTATCAAAGTAAAGGGGGCTGAATACAAATGCACGCCACACTTTTCAGATATTTATTTGTAAAAAAAATATGAAAACTATTTATAATTTTCCTTCCACTTCACAGTTATGTGCCACTTTGTGTTGGTCTATCACATAAAAATCCCAATAAAATACATTTACATTTTTGGTTGTAACATTTGAAAATTTCAAGGGGTGTGAATACTTTTTCAAGGCACTGTATACTTTATATATTTTACATCTACTGTACACACCCCAACATTAAGCTAAACTTAAAGCATTTATATTATTCATAAAATTCAAGCATGTCAAAATTCAAAATGAAAGTGTTATAGTGCTAATTATATTGGTGATACCATAGTTGTACAGGTTCAATGCGCTAAATACGTATCCCATTCATGAAGTATATTGAATGGGTTATTAGTTGAAGTCAAGATCATGAAATTTGTTAGTAGGTAATACTTCACAAATCTAAAAGGCAGAATGATGGCAGCATTCTTTGTATAGACTGCAAGATGCAGTACATCTACATCTACGATATCTTATAGTCTGGACAGGGAACATTGCCATCATCCAGCCTTATGGATGAGTGAAGTATCACTTTTAAAAATGTAAAGTATAACTAATGGCAATACTTTTTTCTTAGTTTGGATAAAGTGGAGAGAGATTAGGATACCTGTCAATTTTTAATGCTGTCTGTGCCCTGTTAAGGAGATCCACCCTCTCTATTTGTCCTGTTTATCATTATCAAAGTAAAGAGGAAAGTAAAAGAAAATGCCAAATTTTGGGTTGTCCCCAGAAAAGTAACAGAGGGGAAATCTTCCAATAGGGACACTAATTCTGGGGACCTGGGGGTCCCCAAGAAATTCCTTTAGATTTCAGGGATTTACGCTCACTTCCTGTTTGGCTATGGGAAAGAAAGTGAAGGGAAATCTCTGCAATTGGACACAGATAACCCAAAAGAAATCTGACAATGGTTACAACCCTCCCTTGCTCTATCCAAAATGAAAAAAAAAACTGCATATAGTTTTACTTTAATATATAATTATGTGCACTGCGCTCCTAAAATAGAGATACTCCCTGTATCTGCATGTGCCGATGTCATCTGCACATGTGCACTGAAGCAATGGAACATACGTGCCGTTGCACGCAACATGCATGGGAGTGATGTCATCGCGGCTCCGGCCAATCACAGCGCCGGAGTCCGCAATACCCGGAAGTAACTCGGGGAGCGATGTTGCCATCCAGAGTGATGTACGGGGGCCACTACGGGGGCTTTGATCTAAGGTGAGTATTTCATAATGAGCTATTATAATGAGCATCATTATGCCTTTGTCTTGCAGTTTTTTTTGTTTATTTTTTTATTGTGGGTTTTTAACCACTTTAATCAAATAAAAATCAAACATCAAGGTGAAAAAATGAATAATAAATAATTGATATTCCACAGTAGCGCACCAATTCAAAATCAAATTTCATCAAAACAATGTGAATGAAAAAAACAAAGTCTATATAGATATAAGTAAAGTCCAAAGAATGTGGTAAAGATGGTGTATCACTATAAAAACATACACCATATTTCCTCCACTGCAGGTTCCACTCCCTTAGGAATAATGCTCACCAGATGATATTGCCATTCACTCTCGTGACTGGCACAAAGAGCTTATGTTGATATTAAGCCACCCAGAGACTCCAATCACCATCCAGATATCATGAAGGTATCTGTTAAGCCGCCCCTATTTCTCCTTTGAACCTATGGGTGTATGGATAGAACTCTCTGATCGATCGGGTAATCAAGACACACACATGGGATGGTGAATCAAAATTACAATGGTTTACTGGGTTTGCATATGTCTTATACACTTACAGAGAGAGAGAAAAACCTCCCTCTTATTATCAGCCAATGAGATTGAAGCATAGACATAGACTATGAAAAAATAAGCATAAAACGTCATAAATTGCATATTCTGCCTAGAGATATCAATCAGGCTATATCTAAATATAAGTTTATATATATGTGACCACGTATGTTAGGCAATCTGCCAATGTTCCAGACACCCAACTTCTAACATGTTATAACTTTGTTATTCATTGTCTATATTAAAATGTCAGGCTAACCACACATACATCCTGTTCAAGTACATAGCTCGCAAATAATCTTTGCACTTCTAATTTTCTGCATAAGAAAGCAAAATACATTTCTTCTTGTATAACATATCTTAAAACAGCACTCTAACATCCTTACAATCCCTCCTTTGATCATAACAGACGAAAAGTCTGTATTGATCACCAATATTATTTATTATACCATCTCTGTTTTGTGTAAAGCATAGAAACAAAAGAACATATTATACATGTAATTCAAAAAGCTGATAGGCAGATTGATAAGTTTCTTTTAGGGGGGGAAAGGGGGAAAAAGAATCTGGCAAGTCACTTTACCCATTTGGGGAATAGGGGGAGAACCAGAGTCTGTAGTGGGGTTTCTGTTATTGAGAATTACAGTTCCACTGTTTCATCTGTGGACATGTATATTTTTCAGTTATCAGGGGCTTTCTTTATCCTTGATGCGTGGATCCATTGTGGGCTCTGGTCAGTCAGGACTGCTGTTCTTGCAACTTTCAAGACTTCAAAAGATCCTTGGAAGATCTTCTTGCTGCTAGTTGCTTGACCAACACCCTGTCTCTGGGTATAAAAGGATGTGTTGGTTCTGTGGAGAGAGGAGGAAAGGTGACAGCTACCTTGTCATAATTTTCTGTATAGCTACTTACCAGGTTTTTCACGTACTCTTCCTGTAAAGAATATAGATTAGGTTCCTCTCCTATTTCTATCTATTTCCTCTGTGTTGGTTTTCCCATTAATATCTCATAAGGGGATAAGCTGTTTCTGGAATGGGGTGTGGTACGGATTTGGAAAAGTATTGCGGGAAGAAAAGCTAACCAGTTTCTCAAAGTTCCTCCTGTCACTTTATTTAGTTTATCTTTAATATTTCTGTTCATCTTTCCTACTACTTCTGCACTTTGGGGATGATAAGGGATGTGTAGTTCCATTGAATACCTAACAAATCAACCTATCAGCGAGTGCATTCCCTTTTGCTATTTCTGTTTTATCATATGAGTGCCCGCAAACCTTAATTACATGAATGTGGCGAGGAAGAAGGAGCGCTTTCAATAAAGCATCCATATGATATCTGTGTAAACATTCACATCCTGTCCTTCAAGGAGCTGACATGCTCTAGTAAGAGCAATTAGTTCTGCTTATTCCGCTGAAGTTGCTCGCAGTGGTTTACTTTCTAAGATAATGTCTGGGAGCATGACAACTGAGTAACCAGTCTTGTATGTGTGATCGTCAGGAGGTGTACAGCTACCGTCTACAAACACATGTAGGTATTCAGGGTTGGGGGTGTATTTTAAATCAGAACGTGGTGAAGTAGATTCTAAAAGCTGTTGATTACAGTCATGTTGAGGAATAGGATCAGTTTCTGAAAGATGCAAGAGAGAGTGTAGAAACCTTACTTGTGGTGTGGTCTCTGAACATGATTTGATTTCAAGATGTTGTGTGTTAAAGAGTATAACTTCATCATCCCAAGAAAGGTGTCCGGTGCACTGAGAAGTGGATGGCTGTGCTCACATGGTAACCCCCATGTTAGTGGGTTAAAGCCTTGTCCGGCCAAACACGAGAGTGTAAGGCCACAACAGCTGGTGAGTTTGCCATTCGTAAGGGAGTGGATTCATGTCACTGAGGTGTGGTGGACAGTACGGCACAGCAATTGTGAAATAGAGACACTCTTTGGAAACGTCTCCTCCTGTTTTTTTGGCACGATCACACATATATATGTGGACTATTCACTATCATTTGATTTCATCTGGCTTTTCGTTTGAACATTATCATCATTATTTATTTATTTGTTCACCATGTTATTCAATGGAATTGTCACTAAGTGCATCATGTAATAATTTTCACTCTGATTTATTTTTATTGCATACATCCAGTATTCAAGTTCACTCAGTCTCCTAAGTGTGGTGCTATATCGCACTAGTGGATTGATTCCACACACATTTTATTTACAGGAATGGTGGAGTGCACTATCCATATACATGTATATTAATCATTTGTATATATGTTTATGGATGTGTAGGATCCTTCTAGGATCAGTTTTACTCACTCATGAGATATAGAGTGAATTGATTGGTCATTTTATTTTTCACTATTAGGGGTATAGCGCCACTATTCATCTATAGGGTATTTTCAGTTTACATTATATATTTTCGTTTTAAGTGGCAGCTCATAAGAGGTTGATTTTTCAGGGCACAGTGGTGGAAGGACAGGTGTGGGCGGTATTATTTATGCTGGTCATCCACAGTTTTGAATTTTCTTTAGTATGCCTTCCTTTTTGTATTCTTCAATCAATGGTGAAATGCCCTGCAGTTTTTCTTCTGTAAGGGGATATTGTTTTTGGAAGTGTGATATTGTGTTGGGTTTGAAAGTAGGAGAGTAAGGTGTACGATTAAGATGTCCTACAGAGGTTTTGTCCTTAGCCCAAATTAGGTGATTTTCTAGCGGTCCAGGTAGAAGCATGTAATGTCCCCTGAAGTCTTGATATTTAGGATTAATCAAGTCACATAGTGAAGACTTTGCTGTACCTTCTCTAAATAAAGGTCCCTTTCCCAGTTTAACCACTTCAGCCCCGGAAGGATTTACCCCCTTCCTGACCAGAGCACTTTTTACAATTTGGCACTGCATCGCTTTAACTGCTAATTGCGCGGTCATGCAATGCTGTAACCAAACGAAATTTGCTTCTTTTTCTTCCCACAAATAGAGCTTTCTTTTGATGGTATTTGATCACCTCTGCTGTTTTTATTTTTTGCGCTATAAACGGAAAAAGACCGAAAATTTTGAAAAAAAAATGATATTTTCTACTTTTTGTTATAAAAAAAATCCAATAAACTCAATTTTAGTCATACATTTAGGCCAAAATGTATTCGGCCACATGTCTTTGATAAAAAAAATGTCAATAAGCGTATATTTATTGGTTTGCGCAAAAGTTATAGCGTCTACAAACTAGGGTACATTTTCTGGAATTTACACAGCTTTTAGTTTATGACTGCCTATGTCATTTCATGAGGTGCTAAAATGGCAGGGCAGTACAAAACCCCCCCAAATGACCCCATTTTGGAAAGTAGACACCCCAAGGAAATTGCTGAGAGGCATGTTGAACTCATTGAATATTTATTTTTTTTGTCCCAAGTGATTGAATAATGACAAAAAAATAAAAAATAAATAAAAAAAATAAAAAAATTACAAAAAGTTGTCACTAAATGATATATTGCTCACACAAGCCATGGGCATATGTGGAATTGCACCCCAAAATACATTCAGCTGCTTCTCCTGAGTATGGGGATACCACATGTGTGGGACTTTTTGGGAGCCTAGCCGCGTACGGGGCCCCGAAAACCAAGCACCGCCTTCAGGATTTCAAAGGGCATAAATTTTTGATTTCACTCCTCACTACCTATCACAGTTTTGAAGGCCATAAAATGCCAAGATGGCACAAAACCCCCCCAAATGACCCCATTTTGGAAAGTAGACACCCCAAGCTATTTGCTGAGAGGCATGTTGAGTCCATGGAATAGTTTATTTTTTGACACAAGTTGCGGGAATGTGACAATTTTTTTTTTTTTTGCACAAAGTTGTCACTAAATGATATATTGCTCACACAGGCCATGGGCATATATGGAATTGCACCCCAAAATACATTTAGCTGCTTCTCCTGAGTATGGGGATACCACATGTGTGGGACTTTTTGGGAGCCTAGCCGCGTACGGGGCCCCGAAAACCAAGCACCGCCTTCAGGATTTCTAAGGGCATAAATTTTTGATTTCACTCCTCACTACCTATCACAGTTTTGAAGGCCATAAAATGCCAAGATGGCACAAAACCCCCCAAATGACCCCATTTTGGAAAGTAGACACCCCAAGCTATTTGCTGAGAGGCATGTTGAGTCCATGGAATATTTTATTTTTTGACACAAGTTGCGGGAAAGTGACAATTTTTTTTTTTTTTGCACAAAGTTGTCACTAAATGATATATTGCTCAAACATGCCATGGGCATATGTGGAATTACACCCCAAAATACATTCTGCTGCTTCTCCTGAGTACGGGGATACCACATGTGTGGGACTTTTTGGGAGCCTAGCCGCGTACGGGGCCCCGAAAACCAAGCACCGCCTTCAGGATTTCTAAGGGCATAAATTTTTGATTAAACTCCTCACTACCTATCACAGTTTTGAAGGCCATAAAATGCCAAGATGGCACAAAACCCCCCTCAAATGACCCCATTTTGGAAAGTAGACACCCCAAGCTATTTGCTGAGAGGCATGTTGAGTCCATGGAATATTTTATATTTTGACACAAGTTCCGGGCAAATTACAATTTTTTATTTTTTTTGCACAAAGTTGTCATGCCAAAAAAGTTGTCATGCTAAAACATGCCATCGGTATATGTGAAATTACTCCCCAAAATACATTCTGCTGCTTCTCCTGAGTATAGCAATACCACATGTCTGAGACTTTTTGGGAGCCTAGCCGTGTACAGGACCCCGAAAAGTTGTCACTAAATGATATATTGTTAAAACAAGGCATGGTTATATGTGGAATTACACCCCCAAAATACATTCTGCTGCTTCTCCTAAGTATGGGGATACCACATGTCTGAGACTTTTTGGGAGCCTAGCCGCGTACAGGACCCAGAAAACCAAGCACCGCCTTCAGGCATTCTAAAGGCGTAAAATTGTGATTTTACTCATCACTACCTATCACAGTTGCGAAGGCCCTGAAATGTCTAGATAGCGCAACCCCCCCCAAATCACCCCATTTTGCGGGAAAGTGACAATTTTTTTTTTTTTTTTGCACAAAGTTGTCACTAAATGATATATTGCTCAAACATGCCATGGGCATATGTGGAATTACATGCCAAAATACATTCTGCTGCTTCTCCTGAGTATGGGGATACCACATGAGTGGCACTTTTTGGGAGCCTAGCTTCATAAGGGGCCCCGAAATCCAATCACCGCCTTCAGGATTTCTAAGGGCGTTAATTTTTTATTTCACTCCTCACTACCCATCACAGTTTCGAAGGCCATAAAATGCCAAGATAGCACAAAACCCCCCAAAATGACACCATTTTGGAAAGTAGACACCCCAAGCTATTTGCTGAGAGGCATGGCGAGTATTTTGCAGCTCTCATTTGTTTTTGAAAATGAAGAAAGACAAGAAAAAACATTTTTTTTTTTCTTTTTTCAATTTTCAAAACTTTGTGACAAAAAGTGAGGTCTGCAAAATACTCACTATACCTCTCAGCAAATAGCTTTGGGTGTCTATTTTCCAAAATGGGGTCATTTGGGGGGGATTTGTGCCATCTGGGCATTCCATGGCCTCCGAAACTGTGATAGGCAGTGAAGAGTGAAATCAAAAATTTACGCCCTTAGAAAGCCTGAAGGCGGTTCTTGGTTTTCGGGGTCCCGTACGCGGTTAGGTTCCCAAAAAGTCTCACACATGGGGTATCCCCATATTCAGGAGAAGCAACAGAATGTATTTTGGGGTGTAATTTCACATATTCCCATGGCATGTTTGAGCAATATATCATTTAGTGACAACTTTGTGCAAAAAAAAAAAAAAATTTGTCTTTTTCCCGCAACTTGTGTCACAATATAAAATATTCCATGGACTCGACATGCCTCTCAGCAAATAGCTTGGGGTGTCTACTTTCCAAAATGGGGTCATTTGGGGGGGTTTTGAACTGTCCTGGCATTTTATGCACAACATTTAGAAGCTTATGTCACACATCACCCACTCTTCTAACCACTTGAAGACAAAGCCCTTTCTGACACTTTTTGTTTACATGAAAAAATTATACATTATAATAATATATAATAGTATATAAAACATTATATATTTTTTTAAAGCAAATGCCCTACAGATTAAAACGGTGGGTGTTTCATTTTTTTTTTCACACAGTATTTGCGCAGCGATTTTTCAAACGCATTTTTTGGGGAAAAAACACACTTTTTAACATTTTAATGCACTAAAACACACTATATTGCCCAAATGTTTGATGAAATAAAAAAGATGATCTTAGGCCGAGTACATGGATACCAAACATGACATGCTTTAAAATTGCGCACAAACATGCAGTGGCGACAAACTAAATACATTTTTAAAAGTCTTTAAAAGCCTTTACAGGTTACCACTTTAGATTTACAGAGGAGGTCTACTGCTAAAATTACTGCCCTCGATCTGACCTTCGCGGTGATACCTCACATGCATGGTGCAATTGCTGTTTACATTTGACGCCAGACCGACGCTTGCGTTCGCCTTTGTGTGAGAGCAGGGGGGACAGGGGTGCTTTTTTTTTTTTTTTTTTTTTTTCCTTATTTTTTTTTGCTTTTTTATCTTATTTTTAAACTGTTCCTTTCATTTTTTTTTTTTTTTAATAATTTTTATTGTTATCTCAGGGAATGTAAATATCCCCTATGATAGCAATAGGTAGTGACAGGTACTCTTTTTTGAAAAAATTGGGGTCTATTAGACCCTAGATCTCTCCTCTGCCCTCAAAGCATCTGACCACACCAAGATCGGTGTGATAAAATGCTTTCCCAATTTCCCAATGGCGATGTTTACATCCGGCGAAATCTAAGTCATGAAATCCTCGTAGCTTCCGGTTTCTTAGAGATGTTTGGAGCCATTCTGGTCTCTGATCAGCTCTATGGTCAGCTGGCTGAATCACCGGCTGCATTCTCAGGTTCCCTGTTGGGACAGGAGAGCCAGAGAAAAACATGGAAGACGGTGGGGGTGGGGGGGCATTCCCTCCCACTGCTTGTAAAAGCAGTCTAGAGGCTAATTAGCCGCTAGGATTGCTTTTACATGAAAGCCGACCGCTGGCTGAAAAGAATGATACCAAGATGATACCTAAACCTGCAGGCATCATTCTGGTATAACCACTCAAAGTCCAGCAACATACCAGTACATTGCTGGTCCTTGTTGGGCATACATTGTAAACTTTTTTTTCATGCAGCCTGTGGGCTGAACGAAAAAAAGATCTTGATCGGTGGGTATGCCCACCATTAGAATACCTCCCTTCATCCACCCACTTCTA
Source organism: Aquarana catesbeiana (assembly GCF_042186555.1). NCBI lineage: Eukaryota > Metazoa > Chordata > Amphibia > Anura > Ranidae > Aquarana > Aquarana catesbeiana. The sequence continues at coordinate 292,956,061 of NC_133325.1, forward strand.
ATGATGGGCATACATGCACCGTTTTATATATGCCGAAGCATGGAGGCATCCTCCCACAAAAGGCAGGAGCAAATCGCTCCTCCACCCACTGCTGCCCCCACGCTTCGGCATATATGCTGAAGTATGTAACTGTGGTGGTGAAATCACCTCCGACAGCGCTGGAGTCACGGCTTTATGTATCGTGGGAGCAAACGCTGTTGCTGTCAAGATAAATAAATCTGCGCTGCAACTGAATGGCGTACCTGCTAAGCAAATGATGGTTAACAAAAAACAAAGTAACATTACAGTATAACAGTAATACTTACCATACCTGCAAAGCAAATACAAAAAAAAACATAGTAAAAAATAAAACATTTAACGCAACCTGTGCCTACCTAAAATATATATATGCCGAAGCATGGGGGCATCCTCCCACAAAAGGCAGGAGCAAATCGCTCCTCCACCCACTGCTGCCCCCACGCTTCGGCATATATGCTGAAGTATGTAACTGTGGTGGTGAAATCACCTCCGACAGCGCTGGAGTCACGGCTTTATGTATCATGGGAGCAAAGGCTGTTGCTGTCAAGATAAATAAATCCGCGCTGCAGCTGAATGGTGTACCTGAAAACAAAAAAATGGTTAAAACACATTAAACTATAAAAAAAATTACATACCTGAAAAGCAAACATGATAAAACATAACAATAAAACATTGCAGAATAGAATACAGTAAAAAAGAGCAGAACAATAGAGAGAAAATAGAGAGAGAGAGAGAACAATAAAACGACAACTATTTTTGGTTTTTTTATTTTATATTTTTTTTGTGTATTTTTTTTTTTTTTTACTTTTTTTTTTTTTTTTACATTTTTTTTTATAACTGTAACTTTTAAAACTGTAACGGTTCCAGGTTTGGGTCTCTCAAAATGCGATGGCATCTTGGGAGACCCTGTGAAAGTGTGTCCTAGTCTGTGCAGTGCTGTACCCTACGCTAAAACTCAACTAGTGTATGGTAGCGTTCAAAACATTCACCAATGCAAAGACCAGGATTGCCAGGACAGGAGGAACAATAATACCGGGTGTCACGCCTAAATCCGCGCTTGCTGCAGACACGACATTTTCTTTGGGGGGCTCGTTGGGTAGGGGTACTCGGGATGGCATAAGGAAAATGCCTCTCATGCAGCCGGCCTACTGCATTTGATTGGGGAAGGTGAGGTGGAGCACCGTCTGGAAACAGAAGGGCTCTGACGATCTCTTCCTGGAATTTAAGGAAGGATCCAGTCCGTCCTGAAGCTCTGTATAGCACATGAGCGTTCAGCAAAGCCAATTGAAATAAGTATACAGACACTTTTTTGTACCAGCGTCTGGCCTTACGGGCAATTAGGTACGGCGCCAACAACTGGTCGTTGAGGTCCACCCCTCCCATATTTTGGTTATATTCGTGGACACAGAGGGGTTTCTCCACAACACCAGTCGCCGTAGTAATTTGGGTCGTTGTGTCTGCATGAAGGGAGGTAAGAATGAAAACATTCTTATTGTCCCTCCACTTCATAGCGAGCAAGTTATTACACTGCAAGCAGGCTCTCTCCCCCAGCCTAAGACGGGAATCTACAAGCCGCTGAGGAAAGCCCCGGCGATTAGGTCGCACGGTGCCACATGCTCCAATTTTATGATCAAAAAGGTGACTAAAAAGTGGCACGCTCGTGTAATAATTGTCCACGTACAAGTGGTACCCCTTTCCGAATAAGGGTGACACCAAGTCCCACACTATCTTGCCAGTGCTTCCTATGTAGTCAGGGCAGTTTGTCGGCTCTACGTGACTATCTTTGCCCTCATAAACCATAAATCTACATGTATAGCCTGTGGCCCTGTCACAGAGCTTATACATCTTGACCCCGTATCTGGCACGCTTGCTGGGAAGGTACTGTTTGAATGACAAGCGGCCAGAAAATTTAATCAGGGACTCATCAACGCAGACAACTTGATGGGGAGTAAACAAGTCTGCAAAACGTTGGTTGAAGTGGTTTACGAGGGGCCGAATTTTGTAGAGCCGATCGTATTCAGGGTCTCCACGAGGACGACAGAGTTCATTGTCGTTGAAGTGCATGAACCGCAAAATCTGCTCGTATCGTGCCCTGGTCATGGAGGCAGAGAACACGGGCATATGGTGAATTGGGTCAGTGGACCAATATGACCACAACTCACTCTTTTTGGTTATGCCCATGTTGAGGGAAAGGCCCAGAAAGATCTTAAATTCGGAGACCGTAATTGGTCTCCAATCTCTGGCAAGGGTGGACTGGGGAATAGTAGCAATGTGTTGACCAGCATATAAATTGCTTTGGTCCACAATAGATCTATAGAGATCTTCGGTGAAAAACAGTGAATAAAAATCCAGTGGCGTAAAATCAACTGTTTCCACCTGAATTCCGGGTTGGCCAGTGAATGGGGGCAATATGGGTGCTGCAGAAGTGGTGGGTACCCAATTCGGATTGGCGAATGCAGCAGGAAGGGCACTATGGGCACGACGGGCCTGTGTTCGTCTTCTTGGTGGCAGCGGGACCCTACTAGTGCTTGCCACCTCACCAGCTTGAACTGCACTTATGGGACTCGCCACGTCACCACGTGATACTGCAGTGCTGGATGTACGACCAGGGTGTATTAGGCCGCTGGTGCTTGCCAGTTCACCAGAAGGAATAGCGGCACTAGTACTGCTCTGCTCCATACGAGGGACCTGCGGTTCTTGCACTTCAAGGACAGAAGAAGAAGTTCGGGGTCTGGTACGCCTGACCCTAGCAGGGACCACAACTCCGTCATCAGAGCTATCTGTCATGGAGCCGCTGTCCTCTACAGGATCGTATTCTGAGCCTGAACTTGACAGATGAGTGACTTCCTCTTCACTATCTGTCATGCTCAGAAACGTGTAGGCCTCTTCACTAGTGTACCTTCGATTTGCCATTTTGGGCTCTAAATTTAGGGGTACACTAGTGAGACTCACAGGCAAAAAAGCTCCTGACTGTCAGCGACTGATTCAAAACGCTACCAAAAAACTGTTAGCGATCGCAGGGATCAGGCCTGACTCTGCGAACGCTGCAGTTATGTGTGCTTAGTGTTTTGTGACAGTTATCGATCGATACTGCACTTGGGTGGGCTGGGCAGGGCTGGGCCGAGGAGCAAAACGCAGGTGCTAGCAGGTATCTGGGCTGATCCCGCTAACACTGCGTTTTTTTGGGGGACCCTAAACTGCTGGGGAGTATAGATCTGATCGGATCAGATATCGATCCGTTCAGATACTATAGCACTAAGGGAGGTGTATGCTGCGTGCGTGGGTGTTAGCGGTACTGGCGCTAACCTGACGCTGCCTGGGGCAATGCAAACCTTATCTGACCCTAAAAACTTAACTTATATCACCGCCGGGCAATTAGGGGGTTAAACCTTTATAAGGTAATAAACGGCGGGTGCCCTAAAACTATAATAAACTATAAAAAACTTCAAAAAACAAACCAACTAACCAGCGTCACCCGTAACAATTATATGGTGATCACTGGTGAAAGGGTTAACTAGGGGGCAATCAAGGGGTTAAAACATTTAGAAGGTAGTATATGGGGGTCCCTGTCGCTATAAAACACTGACGGCGAACCTATATACTTACCTCCCTAACTAGTGTCACCTGTGTCACTAATACAGCGATCAGAAAAACGATCGCTTAGTGACACTGGCGACGGGGGGTGATCACGGGGTTAAAACTTTATTAGGGGGGGTACCCTGGACCTAAGGGGGGGTACCCTAGACCTAAAGGGGGCTAACCTAACTGCCCTAACACTTATAACTGACACAAACTGACACCAATGCAATAATCAGAAAAAAAAAAACCTGCTATTGGTGTCAGTATGTGTGGGGGTACAGGGGGGTGATCAGGGGGTGACTGGGGGGTGACAGGGGGGTGACAAGTGTGCCTGCGTGTTCTACTGTTAGTGTAGTGTTGGTGCACTTACTTGGATGTCTTCTCTCCTCGGCGCCGGATCAAAAAGACCGGCTCGAGGAGAGATGACATCACTTCCTCCGCTTCTGTTTACATTCACAGAAGCCGAGGAAGCCCATCATTGGCCAGGAGCGATCGCGAGGGGGGAGCCACGAATGAGTGGCCTCCCCCTCACCTTCGATCGACCCTGACCTGAATCCGACCGCCGCTGGCACCGGGGGGGGGGTCCGATCGGACCCCCCACCCGCGGGCAGACAAGGACGTACCTGTAAGTCCTTTTGCCTGCCCGTGCCATTCTGCCGACGTATATAGTCGTGCGGTGGTCGGCAAGTGGTTAAGATGGTAATACACTCAGAACACCTTTGTGATATTTGTTTAACACACAACAAACACAATAACACTGATATAACTCTATAACTCTATGTATATCACTTATCAAGATCAAACCAAATAGTAAATCAATTCCCTTATGTCGAAGTATATATTCATATATGCATATGATCACAACAAAATACAGAGCAATATATTCATGAAGAAACAATGTTAATTGTGTGCATACAATTTCCCCTTCTTTTTTTTTTTTTTTTTTTTTAGAGCTCGATACACCCGTCCTGTATTTTAAGAAAGCATCAAATGCTCTCCATAATCCTGAGTCCGGCCAGCCTAGCGGGACATCATTCAACCATTAAAACTATGCGACTTCTTTATCCCAGGAGAGCCAACCCAGCAATCCTTGAGATTATGCTACCTCTTTATCCCAGGAGAGCCAACCTAGCAATCCTCGAGATTCTAAAATAAAAAAAATAAAAAACAATAGGGGTCAATCGTGCCAGGATAAGTGAAAAGGCTTCGCAAAATGAGTTTACGAATTTCCACTCACCTGTCAGTCTATTACCCCACTTCTGGTAGCATTTCTGTTAAGCCGCCCCTATTTCTCCTTTGAACCCGGGTTGGACCTATGGGTGTATGGATAGAACTCTCTGATCGATCGAGTAATCAAGACACACACATGGGATGGTGAATCAAAATTACAATGGTTTACTGGGTTTGCATATATCTTATACACTTACAGAGAGAGAGAAAAACCTCCCTCTTATTATCAGCCAATGAGATTGAAGCATAGACTTTGTGAAAAAATAAGCATAAAACGTCATAAATTGCATATTCTGCCTAGGGATATCCCTCAGGCTATATCTAAATATAAGTTAATATATATGTGACCACGTATACTAGGCAACCTGCCAATGTTCCAGACACCCAACTTCTAACATGTTATAACTTTGTTATTCATGGTCTATATTAAAATGTCAGGCTAACCACACGTACATCCTGTTCAAGTACATAGCTCGCAAATAATCTTTGCGCTTCTAATTTTCTGCATAAGAAAGCAAAATACATTTCTTCTTGTATAACATATCTTAAAACAACACTCTAACATCCTTATGCCCCGTACACACGGTCGGATTTTCCAACGGAAAAAGCTGTCATAGGACCTTGTTGTCGGAAATTCCGACCATGTGTAGGTTCCATCACACATTTTCCATCGGATTTTCTGACACACAAAGTTTGAGAGCAGGATATAAAATTTTCCGACAACAAAATCTGTTGTCGGAAATTCCGATCGTGTGTACACAAATCTGATGGACAAAGTGCCACGCTTATAGTCCCGACGTACGTGTTTTACGTCACCGCGTTTAGAACGATCGGATTTTCCGACAACTTTGTGTGACCGTGTGTATGCAAGACAAGTTTGAGCCAACATCCGTCGGAAAACATCCTAGGATTTTGTTGTCGGAATGTCCAAACAAAGTCCGACCGTGTGTACAGGGCATTACAGTATCCACATGTAGGCAAAAATCAAGACAATAGGAAAAATGAGGCTGATTGGCCAAACGCTGCGCTAAAACTGTGCTTGATTAATTACTAAATTATTAAAACAAAAAATCAGCAAAACATAAGCAGCCCGCACCAAGAGTCTACAATACAAAACCCAAAATCATAAATTATATATATATTAGTGCAGCGCTAAATCAGATCAGATCAGCAGCAGCTCCCTGTCTGTGTCATGGAGAGCAGATGAGCCATTGAAGGGCTGAGCAGACACCATTGGAGAGCCTCATACAGTGCGAGCACCGACAGCAGGAGAGCACACACTCAGCAAGGCTTCCTACCCACCGGACAAGCAGTCCCCTGAAGGTGCTCCTCTTCACAGGTCGTGTGGCCGCCCCCACCCCCCCCCACTGACATCATCACTTATAATGCAGATCTAGTGGACTCACATTATACGTCAGGACATTAAGTGCACATCTACACTCCAGTTCTTGAGCAGGAGGAGAGGAGCTGGCAGCCAGGGGGGCGAGGAATAAGGGCCCTGGAAGGGATTGGCATACGTCGGGAGCCAGAGTGCTCTGTCTTGCAAGCCTGCGGGTTAACCGTGCAAAGAAAGGATTCTGCTGGTGTATACCAGGCTGTTTCTCTGGCCAAGACTATGGCTGTACATCTGTAACAGGCTTTGAAAGGCGTACATCCCTGCTAGAGTCATTAATACTGCCGACCACAGACGGAGCAGCCCCTGGTCCCTCTCATCCTTTTCTGGTGACACAGATTCCACAGCCCGAGTTCCTTTAAGGTTTTTGGGAGACCATAATTCCCTAGGCTCGGTGAGACCAACACATTGGTCTTTACAGCTGCTAAGGAGACATCTTATTCACCTGGGTGTTTCGCTTCATTGGATAAGGGACTCTTTTTTTCATCACAGTGCCGATCACACTTTCACTGATCACCCCCCTTTTTTTTCTTTTTTTTATATTGGGACTTTGAATACTGCCATTGTGGATTACACTGATCCACATCTGAGGATCACCAATGATATTTTGTTTGTGCGTTTATCAACTATGTATATGTGATTTTAAATGACACCTGGGTGATTTATTTTTCCTATTATTAGCACCAATATTATTGTCTGCTTTAGTTTTCTGGTTTAGTATGGTTTTCACTTAATATATATTTCTTCTACTTTAAGAATTTAGTGCTGCACTAATATATATATATAATAAAAATCAAGACAATGCCTGGGACTCCTCCACACCATTTACTGTGGTTACACTGAGCCGCAAAGCCCCCTCATCAAGCTGGGCTTTCTCCTGCCTTATTGCTGCACATCTAAGCATTGCCTAGGAATAATGGACAGAATCTAGGATTATGACTTTTCCACCTGCAATTTTCTCTTTGTTTTAATATTTTGTTTTCATTTTTGTCTTGATTTATGGACCACCACCTTCCCCTTATGGCTAAAAGGGGTTGACATATTCTTTCTTGGGCAGAGGGAGGCCTCCATGAATCCACCCTGTGACCAGAATGGAGTGTTACTTTTTTCTAATCTTCTATCCCCCCCTTATGCCTACTCCTTCTCTTCTGTGCATATGTGCACCTTCAGAAACTCATTGAACAACTGTTTTGTAACTTCTCCTCACTCAGTAGTTCTATGACAGAGTGATCCCTGCAACATATCCTCTTATAGAATAACAACTTTTTAAGGTAAGTTCCGAAGATTTAATGCATATTGTCTACATATGATTTGGTTTTACTATGTTGCACATGTTTACTAATTATTGATTTGTTCTATGAGCATGTTACAATAATTGAGCATGTTACAAAAAGGGTATTAGCCAGTGCATCCCAATGGGAAATACATTTAAAAGAGCTAATAAAAGTCCTGGGTGGCTTAACTCCAATGTAAAAATGCATATAAAAGCAAAGGAGAAGGCCTTCAAAAAATGCAAGGCTGAGGGATCATCATCAGCTTTCCAACTTTACAAAGAATGCAACAAGAAATGTAAGGGTGAAATCAGGGTGGCTAAGATAGAACATGAAAGAGACATAGCGGAGGAGAGTAAAAAAAAATCCCAAGAAATTCTTCAGGTATATAAACAGTAAGAAAGGGAGGTTAGATCATTATGGTCCCTTAAAGAACGATGAAGGGAATCTGGTTACTAAGGCTGGAGAGATGGTGAAGGTATTGAATTTATTCTTCTCCTCAGTCTTCACGAGGGAAATGGGGGCTTCAATAACCATAACTGCAAAGTTTATCCTCATGACACATCACAGGATGCACCCTCATGGCTAACAAAGGATAGAATTAGAAATAGACTTGAAAGACGTAACAATTACGGATGGGCTGAACACCCCCCCTGTTCGGTTCGCATCCAGAACATGCGAACAGGCAAATAAATTGTTTGAACACGCGAACACTGTTAAAGCCTATAGGACACGAATATGAAGAATCAAAAGTGCTAATTTTAAAGGTTAATATGCAAGTTATTGTCATAAAAAGTGTTTGGGGACCTGGGTCCTGTCCCAGGGGACATGTATAAATGCAAAAAAAAGTTTTAAAAACGTACGTTTTTTCGGGAGCAGTGATTTTAATAATGCTTAAAGTGAAACAATAAAAGTGAAATTGTCATAAACCAGATGTGACCAGAACTGTGTGACTGCGACAGAGTGAATCATAAATAGGTGAAAGTAAGTTTATTAAGGAAAATGCATATGTGAACACACCACCAATACAGAGTGAACAACCAAACAAACAGTGATATTAAACCAACCAGCATATGTAGCAAGAGGGAGTACCAGAATCGTAGTCAAGCCAGGCCAGGGTCATAAACAGGGAATCGGTAGCTGGGAAGGGAGATAAACAGGACAAGAGAGGATGGATGGATCACAGGAGGGACGGGTCAGGTACAAGGCTCAGGGTCCAGGGTTCAGGTAACAGACAGGAAACAGGATCAACAGGTTCCAGGAATCAGGCTTCAGATTCAGGCTTTAGGAATCAGAGTAACAGGATGCAGGTCAGGGCTCAAGGACAATACCAGGGCAATATAAGTGTGCAATTGCCGGGTATTTATACTGCAGCTCTGCTAATTAAGGATAGGTGACACCTTTCTGCAGAGTGGAATACCTGCTCCATACTGCCAGGATTCCTCCACTGGTGGACACCAGTACTGCGGCCCAAAGGTGACAGAATACTTGCAGGAAAGAGCTCTTCTGACAGCTCCAAACTGCCAGGAGACACCTGCTGGTGGACCTCAGTACTGCACGCCAAATGATCGATATTACCAGCGGAGGAGACCTTTCCTGACAGTACCCCCCCTCGAAGGAGTGACCTCCGGATGCTCCAAATAGCCGTTGCTGGGGAAAGTCCATGTTGTCCAGCCGGGCAGCGGGCACCTCAAGCTGGGAAGCAAGCAGTGGCACATCAGGCTGGGTAGCGGACAGGAACACACCAGGCTGGGCAGCGGACAGGAACACACCAGGCTGGGCAGCGGACAGGAACACACCAGGCTGGGCAGCAGACAGGAACACACCATGCTGGGCAGCAGATAGGAACACACCAGGCTGGGCAGTAGACAGGAACACTTCAAGCTGGGCAGCAGACAGGAACACTACAAGCTGGGCAGCAGACAGGAACACTTCAAGCTGGGCAGCAGACAGGAACACTTCAAGCTGGGCAGCAGACAGGAACACTACAAGCTGGGCAGCAGACAGGAACACTTCAAGCTGGGCAGCAGACAGGAACACTTCAAGCTGGGCAGCAGACAGGAACACTTCAAGCTGGGCAGAAGGCACGGGCACTCCAAGCTGGGCAGCAGGCATGGGCACTCCAAGCTGGGCAGCAGGCACGGGCACTCCAAGCTGGGCAGCAGGCACGGGCACTCCAAGCTGGGCAGCAGGCACATCAGGCTGGGAAGCAGGCATGAGCACTTCAAGCTGGGCAGCAGGCATGGGCACTTCAAGCTGGGCAGCAGGCATGTCAAGCTGGGCAGCAGGCATGGGCACGTCAAGCTAGGCAGCAGGCACGGGCACGTCAAGCTGGGCAGCAGGCACATCAAGCCAGGCAGCAGGCACGGGCACTTCAAGCTGGGCAGCAGGCACGTCAAGCCAGGCAGCAGGCACGGGCACTTCAAGCTGGGCAGCGGGCATGGGCACAGGCTGGGCAGCAAGCTCTGGGTCATCAGGCTGGGCAGCAAGCTTCGGGTCATCAGGCTGGGCAGCAGACAGTGGCACATTAGGCTGGAAAGCGGGCTCATCAGGCTGGAGAGCGGGCACATCAGGCTGGAGAGCCTGCTCATCAAGCTGGAAAGTAGGCACTGGCACCTCAGGCTGCACTGGCCCCTCAGGCTGGAACACTGGCCCCTCCAACTGGAACACTGGCACCTCCGGCTGGAAGGCGGGTACCAGGACATCGAACTGGATAACAGGCACTGGGTAATCAGACTGGATTGGATTAGCTGGTGCAACTTTCATTTTTTCTTTGGCTTAGCCACTGAAGCTCTGTAGGTGAGGGGTGCAGCAGACTGGAGAGGAGGATTGGGATATGGTAGAGAAGAGGTAACAGTAGCTGGGGGAAGTTCCTGTGGGTCTATAGGCAGCTGAGAAGTGGCAGGTGGATTGAATGAAAAAAATAAATAAAAAAATAATTGCGCTTCAAAGTGTCTAAATTATAATAAAGAAAGCAGCGATGTCTAAATGTGACACAAACACATAACATGAACAAGGAAAAAATTTAGATGACTCGTGCTGTGTAGATTGGTGAATGTGTGACCAGATTCACTGCACAAAAACACTAAATACAACAAGTATCAGTGAATGCATAAGCCGTCTGTGTGGCAATGTATTACGATCAGTGCAAACAAATAACAAAAAATATAAATCATCTGTGCAATAATATATCGCAATCAGTGCACACAAATCACACAAATAAAGTCCAAACAAAATAAATATATTGAAGAAACTATTATAAAGGGTAAAAAATGTCCAAAAAAGAAGAAACCCGAGAAAAAGTGAATTAGCAATCACGGGTCCTTCAACCGCATGGAACCTCGAATGTGCAGGACCACCACCAACAGTAAGAGCCTGGCCGCTTACCAGAACCCCATGACCCCCCGTTACAGAGGGTCTAAAGGGGCTTTTTAAGATCCTAGTAGTCCGGACTTCCCAGGAGCAGAGATGGAGCAGAGATGGGAATGGGAACTGGAAAGGGCGTCAGGTGCTGGGATGGAGATGGATGGATCCACAGGAGGGGGGCTCAGCCCTCAGCATAGTGGTGTCATCATAGGAGAAAAGAAAGGGAGGGCTCCCATAGTGTAAAATCAGATGGCAATTTATTGTAGAAAAAAGCGTAAACCCTCACATATAAGTAAGACAATCAGCATCATCAAATAGAACAGACTGTGGCACCGGCCGGATGACCACAGATAGCTCGTCCTGTTAGACGCATTTTTTTGCGAAACGCAGCGTAGGGCTGAGCGGTATCATGGCGCCACCTCCCACTCTTGCTGTATATCTAACAGGACGAGCTATCTGTGGTCATCCGGCCGGTTCCACAGTCTGTTCTTCTATTTGATGATGCTGATTGTCTTACTTATATGTGAGTGTTTACGCTTTTTTCTACAATAAATTGCCATCTGATTTTACACTATGGGAGCCCTCCCTTTCTTTTCTCCTATGATGACACCACTATGCTGAGGGCTGAGCCCCCTCCTGTGGATCCATCCATCTCCATCCCAGCACCTGACGCCCTTTCCAGTTCCCATTCCCATCTCTGCTCCATCTCTGCTCCTGGGAAGTCCAGACTACTAGGATCTTAAAAAGCCCTTTTAGACCCTCTGTAACGGGGGGTCATGGGGTTCTGGTAAGCGGCCAGGCTCTTACTGTTGGTGGTGGTCCTGCACATTCGAGGTTCCATGCGGTTGAAGGACCCGTGATTGCTAATTCACTTTTTCTCGGGTTTCTTCTTTTTTGGACATTTTTTACCCTTTATAATAGTTTCTTCAATATATTTATTTTGTTTGGACTTTATTTTTGTGATTTGTGTGCACTGATTGCGATATATTATTGCACAGACGATTTATATTTTTTGTTATTTGTTTGCACTGATCATGATACATTGCCACACAGGTGGATTGAATGCAGGGTAGGTACAGGGAGCAGAGACCGGATATGAGTATTTGGTTGGGAGCAGCGTATACTGAGCTGCAACTGAGGTTGACATGGGTGATGGGGAAACATTTGGGTAGGCTGGTGTTTGGTGGCAGAGGTGGTTTGTTTGGCTGGAGCTGATTGCATCATGTCAGACCATGCTGAAAGTATAGGTTGTACAAACTGTGCTTTTAAATCTCCCTGTCTAACAAAAGACTGAGCAGACACAATGCACTCAGCAATCACCCGTGGGGAACAGGCTGAGTAGTGCTCACAAAAATCGGCTGGATCATCTTCAAAAAGCCATACTAGGGATACAACCTGATTCATATCAAAAGGAGGAGTGAAATCATCACGGCCCTCTGGAATACAGGGCAGGGCTAGCTCAGTACATATCTTGATCAAAGGCTGCACCTCCCCAAACAATATATAACCCTGATCGACCGTGGAGTGAGCCAAATGTATAGTTGCAAACAACTGGTCACTAGACCATCCTTTCAAAGCCTGGCGGCAATAATCACCACTTTCAGATGCCAGCAGAGAAAAATAAAGAACCTCATCGGCATTCATGTTTGCAACCAAACTGGGTCAAAAATGGTTCCCCTGTGCAGCCACTTCCGGTCAGGGATGGCCCTGGTATTCTGTCATAAACCAGATGTGACCAGAACTGTGTGACTGCGACAGAGTGAACCAGACATAAATAGGTGAAAGTAAGTTTATTAAGGAAAAATGCATATGTGAACACACCACCAATACAGAGTGAACAACTAAACAAACAGTGATATTAAACCAACCAGCATATGTAGCAAGAGGGAGTACCAGAATCATAGTCAAGCCAGGCCGGGGTCATAAACAGGGAATCAGTATCTGGGAAGCGAGATAAACAGGACAAGAGAGGATGGATGGATCACAGGAGGGACGGGTCAGGTACAAGGCTCAGGGTCCAGGATTCAGGTAACAGACAGGAAACAGGATCAACAGGTTCCAGGAATCAGGGTAACAGGAATCAGGGTAACAGGAATCAGAGTAACAGGAATCAGAGTAACAGGAATCAGGGTAACAGGAATCAGGGTAACAGGAATCAGGGTAACAGGAATCAGGGTAACAGGAATCAGGGTAACAGGAATCAGGGTAACAGGAATCAGGTCAGGGCTCAAGGACAATACCAGGGCAACATAAGTGTGCAATTGCTGGGTATTTATACTGCAGCTCTGCTAATTAAGGTCAGGTGACACCTGTCTGCAGAGGGGAATACCTGCTCCATACTGCCAGGATTCCTCCGCTGGTGGACGCCAGTACTGCGGCCCAAAGGTGACAATACTTGCAGGAAAGAGCTCTTCTGACAGCCATGAACTGCCAGGAGACACCTGCTGGTGGACCTCAGTACTGCACGCCAAATGACTGATATTACCAGACCTTTCCTGACAGAAATATTCCTTTAAATTTCATACCTGGAGGGTGTCTATAGTATGCCTTTAAAGTAGCGCATGTTTCCTGTGTTTATAACAGTCCGAGAGCAAAATTACATTTCCAAAGGAAAAAAAAAGTCATTTAAAAGTGCTAGCGCTAGTGCCGGCTATTAATGAATTGTCGGTCCTGACAATACACATAAAAGTCATTTAAAGTCATTGAAAAATAAAAAAATGCGTTGGGGTCCCCCAAAATTCCATTACCAGGCCCTTCAAGTCTGGTATGGATATTAAGGGGAACTCCGCGCCAAAATTTTTAAAAAAATGGTGTGAGGTTCCCCAAAAAAATCCATGAATGTCTGGTATGGATTTTAAGGGGTACTCTGCACCAAAATTTTTTTAAAAATGGCAAGGGGTTCCCCCAAAAATCCACACTAGACCCTTATCCGAGCATGCAACCTGGCAGGTCGCAGGAAAAGAGGGGGGGAATGGAAAATGTCCCCATGTTGATGGGGACAAGTGCCTTATCCCCACAACGCTTGTCTGGTGGTTGTGGGGGTCTGCAGGCGGGGGGCTTATCGGAATCTTATCGGAATCTGGAATTCCAGCGATGTAATCCAATAAATCCATGCTCCTACTCCAGCGATGTAATCCAATTCCCGATCTCCAGTGATGGATGATCTCCAGCGAGGAATACGCACAGGATCCTGCCTCCAGGATTCCCGTTGTATCAGAGTGAGGCAGGGTCACCCGTACACATCTCTGGGAAACCCCAGCGTTTCCCCTTGTCAGAGGGGGCAGGGGGCACGTGACGGGTGGCCCCGGCTTCAGCTACATAAGAGCTGTCAAGCTAGCACTGCATCATTGGCTGGATGCCTCCGGTGGAGGCAGGATCCTGTGCGTGTTCCTCGCTGGAGATCATCCATCTCTTGAGATCGAGAATTGGATTACATCACTGGAGTAGGAGCATGGATTTATTGGATTACATTGCTGGAATCTCTTCTTTATTTTTTTATTTTTAATAAAGGACTTGTCCCAAGCCATCTCCTGTGGTTTTTTAACATTTTGACACTTTCTTTTTGTGAAATGGTACAATCTACCCCTTACCAATTCACATAGGGGGGCCAGGACCTGGGTGTCCCCTTTGTTAAAGTGGGCTTCCAGATTCCGATAAGCCCCCCGCAGACCCCCACAACCACTGAGCAAAGGTTGTGGGGATGAGGCCCTTGTCCCCATCAACATGGAGACATACTCCCCATGTTGAGGGCATGTGGCCTGGTATGGTTCAAGAGGGGGGGCACTCTCTTGTTCCCCCATTTTTTCCTGCGGCCTGCCAGGTTGCATGCTTTGATAAGGGTCTGGATTTTTGGGGGAACCCCATGCCATTTTTTTAAAAATTTTGGCGTGGAGTTCCCCTTAAAATCCATACCAGATCCTCTGGTACGGATTTTTGGGGGGAACCCCACGCCATTTTTTTTTATTTTGGCACGGAGTTCCCCTTAATATCCATACCAGACCTGAAGGGCCTGGTAATGGAATTTTGGGGGACCCCCATGCATTTTTTTTTATTTTTCAATGACTTTCAATGACTTTTTTATAATTGACAATTTTTATTAAGTTTCAATATAACCAATACAATTGTTGAAAATAACATTGCATATGAGAAAAAAAAAGGGTAATGAAAGCATAGTATTCATAACAGAGAAGAGTGGACCGTAGAAATCTAGACTGACAAATGAAAATTGCTTAGCCCATTCTTCCAGAAGGGGGGGAAAGAAAAGAGAGAGAAGAGAAACGAGAGAAAAGGGAAGTGAGAAAGGTATAGAAAGGACCCAGATATTAGGGTGTGTCTCCCCTGGGCTCCGGGTGTTTACAGTGTACAAGGCGGAGGGGGTCTCATGGAATCGTGGGGGTTCAAGTCGCCTGTGCCACGGCTCCCATGTCGCTGTGTGTGTCTGTCTACCCTATCTGTTAGTCTGGCTGTCATGGATTCCATAATCTCTACGACAGATCAGATAATGATGGAGTATTTCGATGTTTCCAATGTAGGGATACCAGACACCTGGCTGCCGTAAGTATTTGTGTTGCCAGCTTTTTGGCTAGTCCGGGAAGTGTGGTAGGAGGGAGGCCCAGTAAGAAAAACTTAGGAGAGAGAGAAGGATATCTACCTCAAATAGCCAGTGGAGAAGGTTGCGAACCGCACGCCAGTAGGGCTGGAGGGAGGAACAGCTCCAATAGATGTGATATAGCGTGCCCCGGTCCCGGAGACATCTCCAGCAGTGATCCGAGGACGATGGGTTTATGGCCCGCAGACGTGATGGAGTAAGGTACCAATGAAAAAGCACCTTGTATGAATTTTTTTTATAAAGTGTGCATATAGAGCTCCTGGCTGCCCATCTCCATAGAGTGGCCCATTGTTCGGATGTTAGTTCCTCTCCGAGGTGTTCCTCCCATCTACACATGTATCTATGTTTCTCCCTAATGAGCATGTCGTATGAGTTTATGATTTTATATATGTCTGAAGTCAGACCCATCTGCGTGGGGCCTGAAAGAACTAAACATTCAAATGGGGATGGCTTGGAAAATTGGAGGGTAGGGGTGATGGTGAGTGCATTATGCCGTATCTGGAGGTAACCAAAGGAGGCACTAAGGGGAAGCTCGTATTTGGCTCTGAGTTTGTCAAAGGGTAGCAAGATCCTAGACACTGGGTCCACCAAGTGTCCATAGTGAAAAAGTTTCCTTTGCAGCCATGGTGAGATCATCTGAGAGGTTAAGCTGTCAGGTAGTTTAGGGTTATAAAGGAAGGCTGTTACCAGAGAGGCCTCAGATTGCAGGGGGGTGCTGTGGTTTAGCCGCCTCCAGACAGTACGTAGGAGATTCATGGCGTGTAGTAAGGCAGAGGAGGGGATATCGGCATTGGCGTTCCACAATAGATTGTTCAGGTGGATGGGAGCCAGCCATATTTTGTCTATTTGAGTCCAGCGATTGTAGGCCGGAAGGGTGACCCAGGAAGCTTTGGCTCTCAGCATGGTAATAGCATTGAAGGTGTTGAAAGGCCACACCCCCGTCCCCTCTGGAGGCAAACATTACAGAGAGGCTATTCGATGTTGTTTGTAGTTCCATGTAAAATTTAGAAGGTCATTTTGGAGTTTCGTGAGGTGGGCCGACGGGATGGGCACTGGGAGAGTCATAAAACAGTACAGGAGTTTAGGTAATATGTTCATCTTGATCGAAGCAATGCGACCGAACCAAGACATCGGGTAATGTCTCCATTTGGTCAAAAGGGATAAGATGGATGCAAATAGAGGTCCAAAGTTTGCGTTATATAAGGATTCATATCGAGGTTTAAGGTGTACCCCCAAGTATTTAATGGACTGTGATTTCCATGCATATGGGAAGTTTTCCGACAAGCGGTGTACTTCCGCAGGAAGTAGGTTAAGCGGTAGGGCTTCTGATTTAGCTGGGTTAACCTTGTAGCCTGACAGGGATCCATATTCCTTCAAAAGTTTATGGAGGTTAGGGAGAGTAACGTGCGGCTGTGTCAGGGTCAAAAGGACATGGTCCGCAAACAATGAAATTTTAAATTTGCGACCTCTAACCATTACGCCGCTAATATTTGGGTCTCGCCGGATCTGGGCTGCCAGGGGCTCGATGCACAGGGCGCAGAGCAGCGGGTAGAGTGGGCATCCTTGCCTAGTTCCGTTCGAAATAGGGAAGGAGGTGGATGCCGCAAAAGGCGTTTTGATAGAGGCGGTTGGAGTTACGTATAGGTGCCTTTCTTAGTGTCTAGGCTGAGCAGGAGTGCTTAGTTTTTTTGTCTGTTAATGATATCTATTAAATTGATGGCCCTTCTAGTGTTGTCCCCTGCTTGGCGTCCTGGGACAAAGCCCACCTGATCCTTATGGATCAGGGAGGGAAGGACCTCATTTATTCGAAGGGACAATATCTTTGTAGAAATTTTCGGGTCTGAATTTAATAGGGCTATGGGCCTGTAATTCCCGCACAGCGTGTGGTCCTTATCGGGTTTGGGTATAAGCGTGAGATGTGATGTCTGCATGTCTCTGGGGATTTCTTCCTTGCCCATAAATCCGTTAAATAAACGAACCATGTGCGGGAGCAGGATAGGTAAGAATGACTTGTAATATTCGTAAGGGAGGCCATCAGAACCCAGAGCCTTATTATTTGGGAGGTGTTTCAGAGTGTCAGAAATTTCCTCATCAGTGATAGGAGAGTAAAGGGAGTGTAGGGCCTCTACTGGTAAAGTGGACACTCCGCTGCTGGCAAGGTAGGCCTAAACGCGATCTTTAAAAGTTTCCAGGACAGGTAAGTTCGGTATGGAAGGGTTGTTGTAAAGGTCTGAGTAGTAGTCTCTGAGTAATTGAGCAATGCAGTCGGGATGGGAGTGAAGGGTGTCATTTGGGTCCCGTAGGGCTTTGGGGGCTGATATGTGGGTATTTTCCCGGAGTGCCAGTAGGGTATGGGCCTTGTTGCCTTTATCATAGTATAGCTATGGAGATCGCTATGCATTGTCTCCTTATGACCGTCTTATGTGCCTCCCAGAGGGTTCCCACAGAGACCTCTGAGGTATTGTTTTCTACAAAGTATAGTTTTAAGGTTTTCTGCAATTCTGACCTATGTTTGAGATCCTTCAGGAGAAAGTCATTCAGCAGCCAGTGGCAGTGTTTGACCTTAGAGGGGTGCAGTTTAAGTGACAAAGAGATTGGCGCCTGGTCATACCATGACATAGGCAGGATATTCACGTCAGCGATCGCACGTAAGGAGTGGGCAATGGGCATTAACAAAAAAGTAGTCTAGGCGTGCATGCGTGCTAAATCGATGGGAATAGTGGGAGTATTGACATTCCGCCGGATAATCTACGTGCCATGCATCAAACAGAGAAAATTTACGAGTGACCTGATGGAACTGCTGGGATTGTCTGGAAAGGTGCGCAGAGGGGATTTTTTTGGTGAGGGATGTTCTATCTAAAGTGGGGGAGAATGGAAGGTTAAAATCACCGCCCACGTCTAAAAAGGAATGTCTGGTGTGAAAAAGACGGTTGTATGCCTTAGTCACAAAGGGCATCTGGTTGACATTTGGTGCATAAATGTTGCAGAAAGTTATGTCAGAGTGTTGCCATTTGCCACTGAGGATCAAAAAACAGCCATGTGGATCAGAGTAAGAAGAAGTGGGAGTAAATGGAGATCCCTTTCTAATCATGATGGCCACCCCTGCTATCTTTTTAGTGCTAGAGGCTAGGTATCCCTTGGGGAATAAGCGCGACGCAAATGTCAGGGTGCCCGTTTTGTTGAAGTGTGTTTCTTGTATAAAAATGACCTCCGCACAAGAGTCCCTGAAACTTCGTAGTGCTAATTGGCGTTTAAAATTTGAGTTAAGGCCGTTGACATTATGTAAGTATATCCTTACCATGTTGTGGTTTAAATGTGAGCGGAAAAAGATGAAGAAGCATGTGTCGTGGTGCTGTATACTTATCTGGCCTATGGATCCAGGGAGATGTGTCCCGAGACTGGAGATAGGTTCCACCACTTATGGGATAACTCAGGAGCCTAGGAGAGACGAGCCATGGGAGAGATGAGAGAAGAAACAGAAGAAACGGGAACATGTAAACAAAATAAACTGAGTGTACCATATTCAACACAAGAAATAAGGGTCTATCTCTAGACCAAAAGTTCCATGTTACCCCCATCGTCTATCAAGAACGGTAAGTAGTGATTAAGGGGAAACTTTTAAATCACTAAATAAGTGAGGGGGGTAGTGTCGTAAAAAAGTCCAATCAGTACCCGTGATCTAGGACCTGCAACAAGAAACAAAGCGGTTAAATATTTAAACAAAGGCTGGAGGACAATACTAGTCATTGTAAAAAAAACATTCTGAACCTGTGGGCAAAAACAGGCAGGCTATGAGCCACAAACTTAGGGTAGTCCATGTCGCTAGAGAGGCAGAGACCTCGACCGGACGGTCCAGACCCCGGAGGACAGAGTGTCCAGGAGGGACAGCAGCCGGCTCCCATTGGGAGGGACTGACCACCTAGAGAGGGAAACCAGATTAATGTAGCCAGCACACAAACAGAGGCCAATTGTGGCAAACTGTGCATTGTCAAAGTGTCCCTTTGGGAACAGGCCCGGCAACTATGAAAAAAAAGGGATGAATCAAAAAGGGCGATAAGTGGCCCTGGTAGTGTTCAGGTAGACTGGTGTTTAGGACTCATCCGAGGGGTGTCCGGGGGCTGTCTTCTCCGCTTCGCAGGGACTTTTTGCCAGCCAGTCGATGGGGGGGGGGTTAATGTCCCAGCCTGGGAGGTCTGGGGTAGGGACGTTAAGAGTCTCACAGAAGAAACGAACATCGTCAGGAACTCGAAGCATCGCCATCTTCCAGGCATGAGTAGCCGTCAGGCTAAACGGAAATCCCTATCGACAGGTGATGGACTTTCAATGACTTTTATGTGTATTGTCGGGACGGACAATTCATTAATAGCCAGCACTAGCGCTAGCACTTTTAAATGACTTTTTTTCCCTTTAGAAATGTCATTTTGCTTTTGGACTGTTATAAACACGGGAAACATGTGCTACTTAACAGGCATACTATAGACACCCCCCAGGTACGAAATTTAAAGGAATCTTTAATTTTTATTGTTTCACTTTAAGCACTATTAAAATCACTGCTCCTGAAAAAACGTCCGTTTTTTAAAACTTTTTTGCATTGATACATGTCCCCTGGGGCAGGACCCAGGTCCCCAAACACTTTTTATGACAATAACTTGCATATTAACCTTTAAAATTAGCACTTTAGATTTCTCCCATAGAATTTTAAAGGGTGTTCCGTGGCTTTTCGAATTTGCTGCGAACATCCCAAATTGTTCGCTGTTCGGCGAACGGGCGAACAGCCAATGTTCGAGTCAAACTCATGTTCGACTCAAACAGATAGCCCATCACTAGTAACAATAATAAGTCACCTGGACTAGATGGCTTGCACCTGAAGGTCCTTAAGGAAATCAGTCAAGTAATTGCCAGATCATTGTTCCAAATTTTTACGAACAGTCTACTGACTGGAATGGTACCAGCTGATTGGAGAAAAGCCAATGTAGCACCAATATATTAAAATGGCCAAGATACATCTCTGGGAATTACAGACCAGTTAGCCTAACATCATTAGGATGCAAGCTCTTGGTAGGGATGATAAGGGACTATATACAAGATTTTAGTAGTGAAAACGGTATCCTTAATAATCAGCATGGATTCATGAAGTATCGTTCTTGCCAAACCAATCTATTAACCTTCTATGAGGAGGTGAGCTGCCATCTATATAAAGGAATCCCAATAGACGTGGTGTATCTGGCTTTTTGCAAAGGCATTTGATACAGTTCAGCATAAACTGACTGTACAAACTAAGGTCCATGGGCATGGACCATAGGGTGAGTACATGGGTTGAAAACTGGCTACAGGGCAGAGTTCAGAGGATAGTAATAAATGGGGAGTACTTAGAATGGTTCGGTGTGGAAAGCGGGGTCACCAATGGTTCTTTCCTGGGACCAATCCTATTTAATATATTCATAAACGATCTGGAGGATGGGATAAACAGCTCAATGTCAATATTTGCAGACGATAGAAAGCTAAGCAGAACAATAATTTCTCCACAGGATGTGGAAACCTTGTTAAGAAGATCTTAACAAATTTATGTGGTGGGCAACTACATGGCAAATAAGGTTTAATGTAGAAAAATGTAAAATAATGCATTTGGGTGGCAAAAATATGAATGCAATCTACTCACTAGGGGGAGAACCTCTGGGGGAATCTAGGATGGAGAAGGACCTGGGGGTCCTAGCAGATGATAGGCTCAGTGGTGGCATGCAATGCCAAGCTGCTGCAAGCAAAGCAAACAGAATATTGCCATGCATTAAAAAGGGATTAACTCCAGAGATAAAACGATAATTCTCTGACTGTACAAGACTCTGGTTCGGCCGCATCTGGAGTATGCCGTTCAGTTCTGGGCACCAGTCCTCAGGAAGGATGTGCTGGAACTGGAGAGAGTCCAGAGAAGTGCAACAAAGCTAATAAAGGGACTGGAGGACCTTAGTTATGAGGAAAGGTTATGAGCACTGAACTTATTCTCTCTGGAGAAGAGACGCTTGAGAGGGGATATGATTTCAGTGTACAAACACCGTACTGATGACCACACAATAGGGATAAAACTTTTCAGCAAAAGGTAATTTAAAAAGACACACAGCCATTCACTAAAGTTAGTAGAGAAGAGGTTTAACCTTAAACTGCATAGAGGGTTCTTTACTGTCAGAGCAGTAAGGATGTGGAATTCTCTTCCACAGGCAGTGGTTTCAGCAGTGGGCATCGATAATTTAAAAAAACTATTTGATAAGCATGAATGACCACAACATACATGTATATACAATGTAATACTGACATAAAAGCACACACACAGGTTGGACTCGATGGACTTTTTTCAACCTCACCTACTATGTAACTATGTAACTATGATAAAACTTTCCTTATGTTCTTATGCATTTGATACCTATTGTTGGTGAGACCGGTGCTAAAGATTGTTTTGTCTACTTTCCCAACAAAATAAGATTGAATTAAAAAGGGTTGACATATAGGGTGTTGTGGAATCTCATATTAGCCAATGTATTTCATATTATATATATTGATTTGCATATATTTTATTGATAATTATTATTATTATTTATATTATTATATAGTAGTGGTTTTATCAATATTATTATTCAATAAGTAAAGCAACAATTATTAATCTTTAATAATGTATACTGTATTTTCCAGATTTAGAAAGTCTTCATTTTTAAGTGTTGAACTTTAAATGACCTCTGCTTTATGACAAGTACTTGTACACAGGTGTTCTCGAAAATGTATTAAGATAGTCTACAGGGTGAAAGTTCATTAGAATAGATTCAAGTAATATAGAATTGTCTCAGACAGATAAGAAAACAGGTGGTTAAAATAATTAGGTGGAATACAGGAAAGTTATGTACAGAACATTAATTAAGTTTGGCAGGGTCAAACAAAGGTCTGCTTGTGCCCTCATTAAAACTGTTAAAATACATGCATATAGTGAAACATATAAAACATCTGGTGGGGTTATTGAAAGTTAATTGTCTCAAAGTTGTAAATCTGCAAATCCTTGAAGCTAGTTAAATCTTATCAAGATAAGGAGAGTTTGATAACACAGCTGGGTGCCAGACTGTCTCTATACAGGTGTTTTTAATTGGACAAAAACAGTTATAAATCACTTTAATGAACATATAGGAATTTTGGGAATAATTAAGTTTATCTGGTTGTAGAACAGGTGTCAGATTTATGGTTGGTTACTTTGACGTAGATCTTAGCGACCAATCATATGTAAGAGAGATAGTTGAGATAAGACTTGCAAAATGGTATATAAATGCAAGCTCTGCAATTGTTAGACAGACAAGTCAGATAGGAGCTCATAAGGCTGAACTCTATGTATGCTGCCCTATTGCACGGGTCATAGAGGTCAGAACCAATGGGCAAGTATCTGTCCTAACTTGTCCCCTCGGACAAGTCAGATAGGAGCTCATAAGGCTGAACTCTATGTATGCTGCCCTATTGCACGGGTCATAGAGGTCAGAACCAATGGGCAAGTATCTGTCCTAACTTGTCCCCTTGGACAGGTCAGATAGGAGCTCATAAGGCTGAACTCTGTGTATGTTGCCCTATTGCACGGGTCATAGAGGTCAGAACCAATGGGCAAGTATCTGTCCATAACTTGTCTCCTTGTACGAGTCAGAGAAGACTTCTTGACTTGTTCCAGAATGTGGTCTCAGGTGAATTTCCCTCACAAACTTGGTCGAGCTGGAACCCAGAACTCTGTGAGGGGACCAGACCACTGGTCGACCGGCTGGTCCCTATCAGGTGACAGGTTCCCAAGAATTGGCAGTAAAGACCCATTCTGGTTCAAGGTGAGAACACTTCACAATCGTTTCAATTTGGTTAGAGGATAAGAATATTTATATCTAATATGCTTGCATTGTAAGAAACTGTATAAATTAGACCTGTATATTGTAATATTTTGAACATAAACCTGTATGTTATCAGCTGTTAATAAACCTGCATTGCTGAAGTTCTGCCTGGTTCGATACTTTACTATTCTACTTCAAGGGTCTTGAGGATTCTTAACTTTGGGTTTAATTTTAATTACATCATTGACTGGGGAGCCTACATGTGCTTTTTGGATGTTATTCTAGCATAGCAACTAGCCATTAAATTGAGGCCAGCCAAACAAGAGACCATCACACTTCTTATGAACTTTTGTTTTCTCCAGGTTACCAAGAATTACTGAGCTTTGTCATTATACTTTTGCCATTATTTCCCATCATGCTGGGTATTCCCTGCTAACAGTCCAATACAAATTGGTCCACTAAAGAAATATCATTTTTTTTTTTGCATTAGTCTCACCAGTTCTGCCTGGTGAATTCCCGAGAGTCTCCTCATAACCTGGAGGAGATCATCACACTTATGTACCACAAATGCTTACATGTTTTTGACAAGCAGGGGGTAGACACACTTCTTAAGTATCTTATCCATGATAGTATTATTGAACTTTTACCTGGTACAGGGATTCCTTGGCTGTATCATCTCTTTTCTGAATTTGAGCTTTCCACTCTCAGGGAATACATTGATGAAAACATTCAGAAAGGATTTACACATCCTTCTATCACTCCTGTGGGTGCAGGAATATTCTTTGAGGAAAAAAAGGATCAAATTCTTCACCCTTGTATTGACAACCAGGTTCTCAACAAATCAAAAATAAAGAACTGCTGCCTGTTCCTGCTTGTATCTGAGCTTTTCCAGAGATTCAGGCCTGCTAAGATTTTTTTTACCAAACTAGACCTGTGGGGAGCTTACAATCTTGTAAGAATTCTGAACTGTTTGTTCACTTAAAATATATTGTGATCCCCTTTGGGTTCCATAAAGGCCCTGCAAGTTTCCAACACTTTGTAAATCATATATACATAGATTTCATCAATGTGCTTTTGTATGTATACCTGAACAATATCCTATTTTTTTTTCTGATCACTTGAGAAGTTAACTTTAAGAGGATCCTGATTTGCCTCTGCCTTTGCAGGCTTGTATGCCAAGCCAGAAAAGTGTGAGTTGGAGTTGGGCACCATTCCCTTTCTTGGTCTGATCATCACTGTAGTAATATGCCCAAACCATTGTGACTCCATTTTGATATATTTTTATAGGCTTTGATACGCGTTGCCAGTTCAACTATAAAAGAATACTTAGAAAGATGCTTACACAAGCACTGTACTCTATATATATATATCATTGTGGGTTGGTTTGTCCTTCTCTGTTCTGTAGGCCATGGGACAGGATGAATGACTTATGACTCATAACCAGATGGCATGTTGAACCGTGTTAACTCATGATGATGTATCTTAAGGGGTCATTGACTTGTATAACCATATATTTTATTCCAATACATAATTTACTAACCACTCCCCTCTCCCCTCTTTCTATTGGTATGTTGAACCATATATAAGCTGTAACACACATAATAAAGGCAGACATTTTAAGAATGCACAACCTGCTTCTTGTTTCATGGTGTCTCCAGATATCTGAGGGCACTGTTGGTGTACCTATAGGAAGGGTGGTCATCCAGAATACCTACTATTTCCTTTCAAATGGGGGATCGTCTCGGGGTAAGACAATCATCCGCGGTGGGATGGACCTTTGTCTATTTTGACGAATTCTTTCTTACCCTGGCTCTGATAAAGTCTTAGCCTTTTAAATTTAAAGAGAAAGGAAGTACGGACCACGTCTTTATTTAAGACTCAGTTCAGTATCCTTTTGGGAAGGATATTTAGGTAACCAACAGCGCCCGCTAAATCTTTGCTTCTCTTTCTGTTGCATAGAAGTAATAAGATAACTTGTGATTGGTGATATATTTTTTTGTTTTAGCAGCTTGGGGTTTCCATAATGTTATGCCCAGGTTGGCTTTAAGTGTTTTGGTAATGCTGTAGAAGCGTTTTGGGAAAGCTGTGGAAAAGTGTACACGCCCATTGGAAGCTTGGTGCTCGTGGGAATGAAGGTGATCGATCAGGTAGGTAGGAATTTTAGTCAGAAATAGGGACAAAGTAAATTAGAAATATCTCTTGCTTATATCCAAATATCGTGAGAGTGGTGAGTACTTTTGTATGTATGTTCATATTATCTGCTAAGTTTTCTTTAAAGGATGAAAGAAGGTATGGGGAAAATTCAAATGTGTGTATGTCATTACTTAAGGTGTTAAAAAGACTAAAGAAATTAAGAAATGTTGTTGCTGTGGTATACTTGGGAAAAAGGGTCTTTGGGTTATGCAATTTAAATTTGGAATGGATATTTATATTTTTGCTGAGTGTCAACAAATATCTTAAGAGAACAAAATATACATAAAGTGTATAAAGAGAATGAATATTAAACGGCCAGTCATTACAGTAAAAATACAATAGTATATGAGTTATATGAGGTCCTCCCTTTACTAATATTTGTTTATATAATTGTAATTAGAAGTGCTTAATTTGTTTGCAAGTTGTGCAATTGTACATGTTTACATACATGTTTAACATGTTTTGATGACTCTTTGAAGGTAAAAATAAGAGTATTTTGAAGGTTGCAAAAGAATGTGTTAGATGGGCTGGGGGGGTTGTGTAAAGAGAGGGAATGTTTTGATGCAAACACCCTACTGGTAAGGATAAAGTAAGTGAGTTTAAAGGTGTTTTTAATGAAAACATCCTACATTGTAGAGGGTAAAGCAAGTTAAGTTTTGAAGGTATAGAGTAAGAGAGGAGTTATTTATTACTGAAAGTATTAAGGTCTTGGGACTGCAGTGGAAAATTTAATAGAACTTACCACTCCTGGGGCCTGGTAGAGCTTACATATAGAAACTTAGGGACACTGTGTCTGCAGTTAAATACACTATCGAAGTTGAATTAGTATGCTACTGATATGTCTGCCATACAGTTCAGAGACAAGATACTTAGTTTTAAAAACAGGAAGTAACATTACAGAGTTTTTAGAGGTTTAAAGGGACATTGGAAAACATTAATGGCGAAGTGTACCAATCCTGGCAAAGTGTCCATGTTTGCTGTAGCATCGCGGGAAATTTCATTTTCATGTATTTATTGATTATTAAAAATATTTGAACCAAGGGATGGTCAGGTAAGGACTGAATAGATGATAGCTGGTTTAATATGAAGAAGTACATTTTTTGTAGCCTACAGTGGGGACGGAAAGTATTCAGACCCCCTTAAATTTTTCACTCTTTGTTATATTGCAGCCATTTGCTAAAATCATTTAAGTTCTTTTTTTTCCTCATTAATGTACACACAGCACCCCATATTGACAGAAAAACACAGAATTGTTGACATTTTTGCAGATTTATTAAAAAAGAAAAACTGAAATATCACATGGTCCTAAGTATTCAGACCCTTTGCTCAGTATTTAGTAGAAGCACCCTTTTGATCTAATACAGCCATGAGTCTTTTGGGGAAAGATGCAACAAGTGTTTCACACCTGTATTTGGGGATCCTCTGCCATTCCTCCTTGCAGATCCTCTCCAGTTCTGTCAGGTTGGATGGTAAACGTTGGTGGACAGCCATTTTTAGGTCTCTCCAGAGATGCTCAATTGGGTTTAAAAGAAAGATAACAGCGCTCTCTGCAGGGACAACTCAATCCATACACCAGGTCCACTCACAGGTGCCAAGGCTCGATGTGTCCCAACACACTCCAATGCAACAGTAATAAGGAGAGCTGGCAAAACTGTAATCCTTGAAGTGTTGTTTATTGGTACAATTTGGCAATAGCTTTAGTCGTAGCTAGTTTGAAACAGATATGGATATATATATATATATATGGATATATATATATATATATATATATATATATATATACATACATAGATACATACACACACACACGCACACACACATGCAAACTCCATCTCTACAAAATTGGCCTATCAGGTTAGTGTCATAGAAAATTAACATATTTGACTGATACCGCCAATTATTCAAGTGGTTAGTGACTACATCTGTTTTTAGCCAGCATGAAAAGAGGGAGAGGAAAGAAAGGCAATATAAAAAGTTATTTTGTTGAGCCAAAAAGAAGTGTGTAGAAAAAATGCTACATGAGATATTAGGACCTTATTACTCCAAGGGAGAAATATATTCCTTAAAAGAAGGAAAAGGAAAAAAGAAATGTTCAAAATGTTCAAATAAAATACTTTGTAACTACTTAGCAACTAAATCTAAAGTCAAGATTAATGGCAGGATCAAAAGAAAAAAAAGGGGGGATTCAATTTATGGGGGAATCAAAAAAGAAGGATGCAATTTATGGTAGGATCAAAAAAGAGGGGGATTAAATGTATGGCAGGATCACAAAAGAGGGAATTGAATCTATGGCAGGATCAAAAAAGATACAATTAATGAAAAAAGAGGGATGGAATTTCTGGCAGGATCAAAGAAGAGGGATGCAATTTATGGCAGAATCAAAAAAGAGGGGGATTGAATTTATGGCAGGATCAAAAAACAGAGATACAATTCATGAAAAAAAGGGATGCAATAATGGCAGGATCAAAAAAAAAAGGGGGGGGGTGAAATTTGTGACTGAATAAGAAAAGAGGGATTCAATTTATAACAGGATCAAAAAAGAGGGATGATTCAGTTTATAGCAGGAACAAAGAAAAAAGATACAATTGATGAAAAAAGAGGGATGCGATTTGTGGCAGGATCAAAGAAAAAGGGGGATTCAATTAAAGGCAGGATAAAAAAAAAAAAGTTTTCTTTTTTCCTTTTTTTCCCTTCCTTTCCCTCCTTCCTCTTTCCCTTCCCTTCTCTTTCCCCTCTCCATTTCCTTTCCCCTTCTCTCCCTTCTCTATCCCTTTTGTTGGGCAGGAGGAAAAAAAAAAAATAGAGGGCAGAAAACAAGCACAGAAGGAAGATACTGGGACAAAAAGACAAATACTGAAGCAGGTGACAATAAAACTGAAGATGGGATAGGATGATGTCATTTGTGAAATAGATCCACATCCCATCTGTGGTTCATGCCTGTGGGGATCAGTGTCCCCAACAGGAAAACCCACTTAACTTCCTGTTCCAGTAGCCTTCTGTGCTTGTCTCCTCCACATACCAACATTTTAATTTTTTGAAATGCAGAGAAAGAGAAGGAATGTTACCATCATGTATAAATTTAAAGTGTTTATATACATTGAATAACCTTCTCTCATTACTATATGCTGCTCCGATATAATGTTTATTTACAGTCTGTTTGATCTAATTAAACTCTCTGGAGAAAGTGGTGACAAAGGTAAGGGAACTCTTGTCCTTGTTTTTTTCATTTTTATGTTGTGTATATTTTGAAGAGAAAGGGGATTTATCTCTCTTGTGCAATAGATTGTACCTGTCCTTCTATGAGGCTATAGAAATGGCTCTATTAATATGCCACTTCTGATAGCCTCTATCGCTTAATTGTTTTGAGATGTTAGCGCATTCTAGCTGAAAACGTTCCGGGGTGGAGCAGTTGCACTTAGCTCTAATAAACTCACCCACCGGGATGGAACGAATAGTATGGGGTGGATGGTAGTTGGAGGCCAGAAGTAAGGAATTTCCGGCAGTAGGTTTGCGGAAGGTTTCAGTATTTATAAGACCAGTGTTGGGGTCACCCCTGAGTGTGATATCTAGAAAATCCATCATGATCTTATTGCTCACATAAGAGAATTCAAGATTAAGGCTGTTATTGTTAAGGTATGAAACAAAAGAAGTCAAAGAGGAATCAGTGTGGTTCCAAATTAAGATCAGATCGTCTATGTATCGCCCATACCAATGGATGTGCGGTGCATAGATATTGAGATGTGAAAAAAGAAAACATTCTTCCCACCATCCCATGTATAAGTTAGCTAATGATGGAGAAAATTTTGCTCCCATGGAGGCTCCACAGCATTGTACATAGAAGGAATCGTGAAAGAAGAAGTAATTGTGTTGTAATAAAAAGGTAACAGCCATAATGATGAATTCTTTGAGCTGAGGATCATAAAAGCTATATTTGGACAAGTGATATTGTAGTGCATCTAGAGCAAGATGATGTAGTATGCATGAATAGAGAGACTTAACATCTAAAGTAACCCACAAAAAATGCTCTGCCCATTGTACTTCATTTATATACTTTAGGATTGATGCTGTGTCTTTTATATAGCCCGGCAGTCTTGTCACTAAAGGTTGCAAATACTGGTCTACCCATTCACCTAATCTCTCAAGGAGTGAACGGATACCTGCTACTATTGGATGACCTTTTACAGGTCTCTCAGGTTTGTGTATCTTGGGGAGATGATGGAACACAGGGACAACTGGATGTTCAACTAAAAGGTGCTCTGCGACCTTTTTTTGTCAGTACTCCCATTTCCACACCTGTGTCCAAGAGATGTTTGCGTTTACTCTTAAAAACTAGAGTGGGATCAGACTTAAGGGGGCGGTACGTTGAAGAATCTTTAAGTTGCCGCAAGGCTTCAATTATGTAATCACTGTCATTAAGTACCACTATAGCGCCCCCTTTGTCTGCCTCTCAAATTACAATATCGTTGCAATTTTTAGGATCTGCAAGAGCCTGTATTTCAGACGTACTGATGTTGTTAAATGTTTGAGATGCAGTACTGTCAATCGTTTCTTTCAAAGACAGGAGTTCCTTCTCCACAACCTGTTGAAAGATGTCTACTGCATTCCCTCTGGAATGTACAGGATAAAAAAATTATCACCAGTGTAGGTAGTATCTTTGGATATGCCGTACATCCCCCCAGAGGATTCAGACTGCAGGCTCTCTAGTATAGATTTAGCCTTGAGATTTTGAAAATCATAATTGGCTAGAGAGTCTATGCCGTCATGAACCTCACGGGGGGCAGGCACAGGTGTATCAGTGGTGGTGGAAAAGTGTTTTTTTAACAAAATATTGCGAACAAACCTGTTAACGTCTAGAATGGTAGAAAAGACATCAAAATGAAAAGTAGGGGCAAAAGAAAGTTCCTTAGAAAGCATAGAAACCTCAGAGGGGGTAAGAGGACTGTTAACAACAACAAATTAACAACATTAATGACATTGCAAGTTGTCTCATTATCTACCTGTCATTGTATTACTTGTTGCGTGCTTTCCGTGGGCAACTTGTTCTGTTTGTCTTTGGAACCACGGGTCCCCCTCCTTGTTTTCCTTTTCTGTCTCTGGAATCCTGGGTCACAGAGGAGTTTTGATGGGACGATGCTAGAATCCTCTTTGGAAAAAACAGATGACACAGAGGCTTGTGATGAAAGTGAAGAGCCAACACCAGCCACATCTGACAGTTCTAATGATGAATCAGAGTGATCCAGGGAGCTGAAGCTCACATGTCTGTGAGTGTTACGTCTGTGTCTCCATCTGTTTTTCAAAATGGAGTGAGGCCTCTCAGCTTTCTTGTATGTGACTTCCCCCTGCTCATAGTCTTGTAAATCACAGAGATATTTATGTCTCTTGGTGTCCATGATTTCAGCTTCCAATTTATCTGTATGAGCCGTAAGGTCTTCTAATAAAGTAGCATAAGAGCTCAATTGTTGTATTGGAAGAAGGGATTCCTTCAAGGACTGAATTTCAGTGGAGATGGTTCTGAGCAGTGTCTCCTCATGTGAGACAATTAGACTCATTAGCTCAAGTGAGCATTTGGAAAGTATCGTGTTCCACTCTGTGAGAAAAGATTCTGAATATAGTGTGGAGGGGATTTTTTGATTCTCAACCCTCTGGGAATCATTGATGTATTGTTGTAAACCAGTAAGATCCCACCAGATCCTGATTTCCTTGCTGGATAGTGTCTTTAGTTTGTCAAAGGTAGCAGCACACATACTATCTGGGGACAAAGCCGTAATGTCTTTAGAATATACCTGTGAAATCTTAGACAGCTTGTCAGGTCTTTCATACACACTGTGTTGGCTCAACAAAGGATCCATATCTGTGTGTTCCAATGTCACTCTGATGATTGTATTCCAAAAATAAGGAGGAGGGATGAATAGATCTCAGTAGCTTATGGCAATGGTGGTGTAGAAGTCTCTGGGGCAGTTGTAGAAGGATAATCCAGCATGGAAAAGAAGAAAGGTAACAGCGCTCTCTGCAGGGACAACTCAATCCATACACCAGGTCCACTCACAGGTGCCGAGGCTTGATGTGTCCTAACACACTCCAATGCAACAGTAATAAGTAGAGCCGGCAAAACTGTAATCCTTGAAGTGTCGTTTATTGGTACAACAGAGTAACAATAAAGCTGACATGTTTCGGCAATAGCCTTAGGCCCCTTTCACACGATCGGACCGTTCAGGTCCGCCTGTCAGTTTTGACGGCGGACCTGAACGGGCACTCCATGTTAGTCTATGGAGCGTCGGATGTGAGCGGAGACATGTCCGCTGACATCCGACCCGGTCCGATTTGCTGAAGAGCAGACGGATGACCCTACGTCCAGGTCCGTCGCTGGCGGATCGGGGAGATCTGACGAAAACGGACACGCTGTCTGTTTTCGTCCGATCCCTCCATAGGCGGCAGCGACACCTGACAAGCCCCTCCCCGCTCAGTGAGCAGAGGGGGACCTGTCATCCGCCGGCTCAGCGGAGATCAACGGACAGATCTCCCGCTGAGCGGGCGGACCGAGGCGGGCTCCGTAGAAATGGAGTCCGCCTCATGTGAAAGGGGCCTTAGTCGTAGCTAGTTTGAAACAGATATGCCAAAATATATATATATACTCACATACACACATGCAAACTCTATCTCTACAAAATTGGCCTATCAGGTTAGTGTCACAGAAAATTAACATATTTGATTGATACCACCAACTATTCAAGTGGTTAGTGACTACACCTGTTTTTAGCCAGCATGAGAAGAGGGAGAGGAAAGAAAGGCAATATAAAAAGTTATTTTCTTGAGCCAAAAAGAAGTGTGTAGAAAATATGCTACATAAAAATGCGCCATAAATTCCATCCCTCTTTTTTCATTAATTGTATCTTTTTTGATCCTGCCATAAATTTAATCCCCCTCTTTTTTCATCCTGCATAAATTGAATTCTTCTTTTTTGATCCCGCCATAAATTGAATCCCCCCCTTTTTTTTTTCTTTTGATCCTGCCATTAATCTTGACTTTAGATTTTGTTGCTACCACAAAGTATTTTATTTGAACATTTTGAACATTTTCCCTTCGGCCCAGTCTGAGGTCCTGAGCACTCTAGAGAAGGTTTTCATCCAGGATATCCCTGTACCTGGCCACATTCATCTTTCCGTCGATTGCAACCAGTCGTCCTGTCCCTGCATCTGAAAAACACCCCCACAGGATGATGCTGCCACCACCATGCTTCATTGTTGGGACTGTATTGGACAGGTGATGAGCAGTGCCGGGTTTTCTCCACACATACCGCTTAGAAGCAAGGCCAAAAAGTACTATCTTGGCCTAATCAGACCAAAGAATCTTATTTCTCACCATCTTGGAGTCTTTCAGGTGTTTTTTAGAAAACTCCATGAGGGCTTTCATGTGTCTTGCACTGAGGAGAGGCTTCCGTCGGGCCACTCTGCCATAATGCCCCAACTGGTAGAGCGCTGCAGTGATGGTTGACTTTCTACAACTTTCTCCCATCTCCCGACTGTATCTCTGGAGCTCATCCATAGTGATCTTTGGGTTCTTCTTTACCTCTCTCACCAAGGCTCTTCTCCCCTGATAGCTCAGTTTGGCCGGAGGGCCAGCTCTAGGAAGGGTTCTGGTCATCCATAACGTCTTCCATTTAAGGATTATGGAGGCCACTGTGCTCTTAGGAACCTTAGGAAATTTGAGCATATGGCCCTCCTAATTAATCCATGAGAGAAGACCTTCTTCAGGTTGATCTGTGAGACCCGGTTTCTCTCCTTATCCGCACGCACCCCTAATGGGAACTAACTGTGTGTGGGTGAGGCTCATAGCTCCTTGGACTCAAGTCTAGCCCATGCCGGTCTCTTGGTTATGACACGCATAGTATTAGTTCCTGATGTTACTATGGATAATCGATGTGAAGTTTTTGAGAAAGCTCTTATGAGTATGGGAGTACGGGGAATGGCGGAAAGAGGGTGTTAGGAAAAAGGTGTGGGTAATCGGGGTTGGGTTAAGGATTAGTTATGAGATAACCTATACTGTCCCCTAGACCAAGTTATGAGGAGAGTGACATAATGTTGCTATATTCTGTTGTTTCTTTAAGTGGAGCCCGGACGCCCATGTTTTATGAAATTTAGTCGGGATATCTCATGTTTGATGGATTAAATCTTCCATCTCGGCTATTTTCCCTATTCTACAGAGCCATTCATATGTACTGGGGGAGATAAAGACCGCCAGTGGGTGGGAATACAAAGTTTTGCCGCATTGATGAGGTGCAGGGTAAGGGATTTTTTATAGGCCGATTGTGGTATGGACGTATGGTGTAGGAGGTATTGAGCTGGCATGAAATCTGGGGTATATGTGATAATCTGTGATGTGAGACGGTGAACTTCGTTCCAGTAAGGTTGGATTAGGGGCCATTCCCACCAGATGTGGATTAAAGAGCCGTGAGCGGTGTTGCATCTCCAACAAAGTGGAGAGACACTGGGGTGGAATTTGTGGATTCTACCTGGGGTTCTATACCACTGGAGTATATTTTATACCCGTTTTCTTGAGACATTTAGAGAAACTTTATGAATGTGAGTGTATATGTTTTGCCAGTCCTCAGTCCTCTTGCGTAAGGTCTGTGGATAGGTCTCTCTCCCATTTTTGGCATGTCGCATCATCAGTGAAAGGAGTCTCTGGGAAAATTAAAGGGTATATATTTGAGATAACGTGTCTCTGAGGGTCATGTCTGTTGCAAAGGGCTTTGAACAGTGTATGGTCTCTAAACTATTGAGATTGTGGATTCAAGCTTTGTAAAAAATTATGAATTTAAAGATATTTAAAGAAGGGGATGTCCGTGTCTGGGAGCCGGGCTAAGATGTTGAGGAAGGATACCTTTAGGGATATTTACTTTTATCGAAGAAGGATTCTGCTCTGAAGGAACCTGATGTAGATCCATCATGGTCAGCAAGGAGCGGAATATCCGGGGGAAAATCTGGGTTTTGATTGAGAGGGGTCAGTGCGCCAGGAGAGGAGGCAATGTTCAGTTTTCTACAGACTGTGTGAAAAACCTGTATCATGGGGCCTGTCAGAGGGTGTGATCTGATTTCCTGTGATGCTTTGTGAGAGTTTATCCATGGCAGGTTATGAATAGGCAGGGAGGAGAATGCCTCCTCACAGTCTATCCATGCTTTGGTTTTGGAATGTAAGTGCCAATCTACAATCCTAGCTAGGTGGCATGACCAATAATATTTTTGTCAGGGAGGCCAATTCCTCCTTTTATCTTTGGGGGTCACTAATTTTCCCCATCTTACCCGTGCTTGTTTGTCAGCCCAAATAAAGTTTAGGCATAGTCTTTTATAGATGAAAAAGAATGTTGGTGGCATTTTAATCGGGATTGTTTGTAGTAAATAAAGAATTCTTGGGAGGATGTTAATTTTTACAATCACCGCTCTCCCGAACCACAAGAAGGTACCTCTGTTCCAGTCCTGGAAGTCTTTCTGTATTGTTTTCAGAATGGGGCAAAGTTTCTAGAATAAAGGTCAATTAGTTTAGATGGTAGCTGAATCCCTAGGTAAGTTATGGCGTGTGCGTCCCAACCAAATGGGAAATTGGTCTTGCATAATGTCACTGTGGATTCCGGTAGGGATACATTAAGGGCCTTGGATTTGGTAAAGATTGGACAGCTCTTTGAAGAGGGAGAAGTCTTTTAGTAGGTTGGGAAGTGTGATAATGGCGTCCGTGAGAAATAATGGAACGTCATCCGCGTACGCTGCAATTTTATTTTGTTTATTGGCTATTTCTACTCCTGGTTGGACCTTATCCTGCGGAGTATGGGTTCCATCGAGAGTATAAATATAAGGGGGGATAGTGGGCATCCCTGTCTAGTTCCATTCGACATAGATGAAACGTCCGACAGGTGGCCGTTAACCCTGATTTTTGCAGTTGGGGACGAATAGAGGGCTAGAATGTATTGAAGCATGCATTCTTCAAATACTATTTTACGTAAGACTTCCGTCATGTAGTCCCAGGCCACTGTGTTGAACGCCTTCTCTGCGTTGAGGGAAAGGAAAAAACCTGGAGTGTTGGAAGACAATAGCCAGTGATGGATATTAATTGCCTTTAGGGTATTATCTCTAGCCTCTCGGCCTGGGATGAATTCCACTTGGTCCAAAGAAATTAATGAGGGGAGTAGAGGAAGTATACGATTTGCTAAGATTTTTGCGTACATTTTTAAGTCTACATTTATAAGCGAAACAGGTCTATAGTTGGAGACTATGCTGGCGTCTTTGCCCGGTTTCGGTATTACCACGACGTGGTCTTTGAGGAGGTCTCTACATTTGTCAGGTTGGGTATATAGTGAATTGAAAGTTTTTAGGAACTGTGGCACGAGAGTTTCCATGAAGGTTTTATAGTAACTGACGAATAAGCCCTCCAGGCCGGGGCTTTTGCCCGGTTTCATTTGTTTAAGGGCTTCAATGGTTTCTTCCCTTGTGAGGGGTTTGTCTAAGTCATTGGCCTCATCAGCGGTGATGGGATGTGGGCTAAATTGGGTCAGAAAGTCGTCTAATAGCTTTTTCCTGTCACCGTTCGGGTCGGCCAGCTGTTTGGTGTGTAGATTGTATAGTTTGGAGTAAAATTGTTTCAACTGGTTAGCTATACCGTTTGATGACTCTATTTTGCTCCCCTGGGGGTCTGAGATATAATGGATGGTTGAATTTGCTTTTTTTTCTTTCAAAAATCTTTTATTGGTTTTGTACAAAAACAAAAAATATAATAAAATATAACACAATAAGGTACAGGGTTTGACATCGCATGTCATGTAAAATCCGCTGATACATAAGAAACGCCTGCTGGGACTAGAGCGTTAGCATTTATAAGGCACATTAAATATAATTGACTATGGCATATAGGAACCTATGTTTGGAACCTTGTGGCTTGTGTAAACATAGAAAAAGATCCCTAAGGGGATTGTCTGACGACTAGAGAGGCATTAGGGGATCACGCCGGCACCCCTAACGGGCTCATGCTGTGCACAGCGTGAGCCCCCCTCCTCTCCTAACCTGGGATTGATCTTGGACCCTAGGGTCTCGTGGATCTATACAATATAATTACTGGGGAATACAACATATCAGATAGATATATGCTACGAAAAGGGTAATGTTTGACTCAAACTGAAGGAATTCTGGTGAGAAAAACCCAATACATCCAGTTTGAGTTTGAGTCAAACTTCTGTCTTAGTTTCCCCCAGCAGAGAGACATGATCAACAGAAAAAACAACTATAAAAGCAGAAAGGGGAAAGAGGAGAAAGGAGAAGAGAGAAAGGGTGGTTAGCTGACCATCTGGAGGGGCCCCCGCCTCGTAAGTTGGCCCCTTTTAGTTTTGGGGTGGGACTCCCGGAATGAGAGAAATGCCGACGAACCTTGCCCAAGGCTCCCATATGGCTTCAAATTGCTTAGTTTTATCATCTAAGATGCTGGCCAGTTTCTCTTAGGCCATGATCCAAGAGATTTTGTGGATTGTCGCTTTCACCGAGACTTTGGGCTGTTTCCAGGCCTTAGCAATGGTGAGTTTTGCACCTAAGAGAATGAAGTGTGTCAGTTTACGTGAGCTCTTCGGCATCCTGGGGAAGTTATCATTAAGAAGAGCTATGGTCGGGGATTTCGTGATTTGGGTCTGTGTCATTTTCCTTATCAGGGAGAATATTTTATTCCAGTAGGGCCTTAGTCTGGGGCATTCCCACCAGATATGGGCCATTGTGCCCACCAGCTGGCACCCTCGAAAAGCACTTGGGGTCAGCTGATGGGAACATTCTGGAGAGCTTGACAGGCGTGAGGTACCACCTTGTCATAACCTTAACAGCTCCTTCAATTAAGGAAATGTTTTTGATGCCTTTAAAGGCTCTGTTAAAGGAGCTTCTCCATTTGGAGATCTCCCATTCAAAAGCTAGATCCCTCTCCCAGTCAAGCATGTAGGGGGTTTTTTGGGGGTGCAAGGCTAGTGACTGATAGATGACGGAAATCCCCCCCCTCTGTTCCAGCTGCCTTACACCTTGCTCCAAGGAGATAGGGCCCTCATTTGTGAAAAAATGTCCGATCCGATACAGTCCCTTGTCCAACCACCAACGAAAAGCCTTAATATCCAACCAAGGGGGAAAGTCAGGGTTGTTGAAGATGTGCGCTAGGGGAAGACAACTTGAGATTAAGGCTGAATTTTTCCTTAGATTATCCCATATGTGAAATGATTGGGATAAGGATGGGGAAAGAATTGGGGGTCTCTGTTTGTGAGGAGTCCAGAGGAGATAGTCCAGGGTGTATGTGGGAACAGCCTGTCTCTCTATCTGAATCCAATCTGGCTTCTCTGCCTTGGAGTATACCGTGGACAGCTGGGCCAGCCTGGCCGCTTGAAAGTACCAGTGAAGCTGAGGAGCCCCCATGCCACCCTGGTCTCTCGGAAGGAATAGGGTTTTTTGCTGAAATCTATGTCCTCTGCCCCCCCAGATAAATTTGGTGATCTTTTTTTGAAAATTGGAGAGGTGTTCTTTGTTTATATTTATCGGGATGGCCCTGAAAAGGTATAATAGTCTGGGCAGGAGAGTCATCTTCACTGCATGAAGTCTGCCCAGCCAGGAAATCTCACCCTTGGACCAAGTTCCCAGATCCGCTGTAAGTTTCCAGTACATTGGCGGAAAGTTTAGAGGGTACAGTTGTTCTGTTCTAGCTGGAAGTTTGATTCCTAAATAATCTATCCATTGGTCATTCCATTTAAAAGCAAAGGAGCTTTGTAGAGCGGATACCGTATCCGACTGCAGGGAGATATTTAAAGCTGAAGACTTAGAATAGTTCACCTTGAGGCCTGAGGTGCTAGAGAAGTCTTTCAATAATTTACATAGGTTAGGGAGTGAAGTGATAGGGGACGTTATGAAAAGGAGCATATCATCGGCGAAGAGCCCACACTTGTGGACTTGTTCCCCACAGGATACGCCGTGAATATTGGGGTTTGCTCTAATCGCAATTGCTAGTGTTTCGATGGCCATAGCGAAAATGAGAGGGGAGAGAGGGCAGCCCTGTCTCGTCCCCCTCGCTATTTGAAGGGGTCTGGAGTATTGTCCCTGCAGTCGGATTATTGCTGCCGGGTTTGAGTAGAGGGATCGTAGTACCCCTAGGAAGCTAGCCCCGAACCCCCATCTCTCCAGGAGGGAGAAGAGATAAGGCCATTCGATCGAGTCGAAGGCCTTATGTAAATCTAGTGACAGCAACATACCTGCTTGTTTAGGGCCCCCTTCCCAATTTGATTGGAGAATGGAGACAATGTCCACCGCTCTCCTAATTTGATCTGGACCCTGCCTCCCTGGGATGAAGCCTACCTGGTCTTTGTGTACGTACTGCTTGATAAAAGAGGCTAGTCGATTGGCTAAAATTTTAGTGAGTATTTTGAGGTCGTTATTGATGAGGGAAATGGGCCTATAGTTCTCTACTTCTTCGTGGTTTTTATTAGGTTTGGGGATTACTGTTATGAAAGCCGTATTCAGGTGGGGGTCCAATGGGGAACCCGTTCTCTTTGAGTTGAAAAATGTAGCCATGTGTGGGGCCAGTATTTCCCCGAACTATTTGTAGCAAGGGACTGACAAGCCGTCCGGCCCTGGGGCCGAGCCTGTCTTGAGGTTTTTGATAACTTCCTTTATCTCGTCTGAGGAGAAGGGTTCCTCCATCAGGTCTCTGTGGTCTTTAGAAAGAGATGGCAGTGTAATATTCTCGAGGAAGGAGATGGTCGAACTGTCGCTCTGTGTTTGCGTGGCTTTGTATAAGCCTGAGTAAAATTCATGGAAAGCTGACATGATTTTGGATGGATTGGCCGTGGGAGGTTGACCCGCAATGCGCACTTTAGGGAAAGTGCGCGATTGGAACTTGGGGGAGAGTTTCGCGGCTAGCATTGTCCCAACTCTGTCTTTGTGGCAGTAAAATTTAGCACCGCTCCATCTAATATGTTTTTCAGCTTTTGCCGTTAAAGCTAGGTTGAGTTCCAATCTAACCGTGTCTAATTGATCATTAAGGTCTTTAGACGGGGATTTTTTGTGTTCTATTTTTAAAGCTATAAATTTTTGTTCCAGTCTAAGAATGTCTATCAGCCTTTCCTTTTTAACTTTAGTGGCTAGTCTGATGAGCTCGTCACGGACCGAGGCCTTGTGGGCTGCCCATAGTGTTTCAGGGGAGATGTTACCGACATCATTTAACCGAAAATATTCCTTAATCGCACCTGCTACTAGTTTGGCATGAACTGGATCCCCCAGCAGAGACTCGTTCAGTCTCCAGTAAGAGCTCCCACTACGCGATAGCACATTTTTCAAAGTCAGGAGGACCAATGAGTGGTCCGACCAGACTATGTCTAAGATTTTGGCTTTGGAGGAAAGAGGGATGAGATTAGTCTGAATAAGTATGTGATCTATCCTTGCGTAGGTCTGGTGGGGAGAGGAGAAGTGAGTAAAGTCCCTGGATGTGGGATTCAGCTCCCTCCAAATATCTGCTAGCCCCTGGGCGTGAATCATTTTAGCTATTCTGGTGCTTAATTTGGTGGGGCGTGTTAGTTTTCCTTTGAGAGGGTTGGTTTTGTCCAGACCCTGGTCAAATGCTACATTTGAATCCCCACCCCATATGACTTTCCCCTCCAAGAGGGGGCTAAGAGTTGTGAAGAGGTTCTGGAAGAAAGATGCTTGACCCTTATTAGGGGCGTAATAAGAAATTATGGAGTATAGTACTCCTTCCAGAGTGCCCTTCACAAGGATGAATCTTCCCTCTGGGTCTTTAAGATCAGAGATATGGTTAAATTTACTATTTTTAGAAAAAAGTACTGCTACGCCTTTGGTTTTGTTTGGTGCGTTGGCCATGAAGAAAGATGGGTAGAAGGGGTGTAAGAACTTGGGACTGTATCGAATCGGAAAATGCGTCTCCTGTAGGAGTACTACATCCAGTTTGAGGGATTTATAATGGTCTAAGGCAACCCTTCTTTTCCTAGGTGAGTTGAGCCCCTGAACGTTGTGGGAGGCGACCCTGAGGTCGAGACCCTTAGAGACTTGATCAGTCATGAGAACAGAGAGGGGAGTGATCACCGGCACTGTAGCCGCCTACCTTGTGTTGGAGAGTTTTCCTTGAGTACGCAAGGGTGGACGGGTCCATGCTATAATAGCGAGCGGGAGGAACCGGGGGGTCTCCAGACGGCCAGCTAGGAGAAAAAGAAGAGGTGAGAGGAAGAGGGGGGAAGAAGGAGAGACACGTAGACAAGAAAAACAACAACAGTAATAACAAAAAGATTAGCGAGAAGGGTCTTCTAAAAGGACCCGTGGAGGGTAGCGGTGTGTGTGACCGCTTAAACTCCATTTTAAGTCTTCCCTCATCCATATTGGGCGAGAGAAGTCTCACTCTACTGGGGCACAGTAGTTGCCCTTGAGGTGAGAGGAGGCGCATGGGTACCACCCCGGACCCATACTTCTAAGGTATCGTAACTAAAAACTATTTGCATAACGTGGTGTAAGAACTTCGTCTCAATAAGTGCTATTTGTTACTGCTATCTCAGTACAGTATAAACTTTCACGGAGACTATAAAAGGGATTCAAGCAGAGCTATGAACCCATGAAAAATGCTAATAAAAGGGAAACAACGGTGAGAATCTAATTAAATATCATGGAAGAAGTGTGACCATCTGCTTTGGGTGACCGGCGACCTTATGCCTGGATCTGAAAAGAAAATTGGTTACTGAGGTTTCAGTGTTCTAAAAATCAGATTAGGATGGAAAGCGATCCCTCTTCCGCTTCGAAAAGGCAAAGTGATCACTGGAACTGTTCTCCATAGGATAGTCACTTCAGGGGATTTCAGCCGTAAACGTTGTCCCAACAGTGAAAAACAAATTCGTTAACTTGTGTCCAAGGCCCCGTTGGAGTCTTGGGGTTGGAAAGGGGAGCTTTAGCTCATTCGAAGGAGGGGGGACGTCCCCCGCATGAAAGACCGTGGGAGGTCTAGGTGCGTAAGAAGGGGGCCTTCGAGCTCCGTTAAGGGGGTTTGCCATCTTTGCTCCTCTTAGAGGGGCCCTTGTTCCAGAGAGGGGAGACTGGGCTGCCTGGGGGGGGGGCGTTTGGATGAGCCCGTGGCAGATGAGGAGAGTTCCATGGGGGCCTCCTGGGAGATCAGCTTGAGGGAGAGGAGAAGTTTTTCACCTTCCGGTAGATTGGAGAAAGTGTGGGTCTTGCCTTGTATAGAAAACTTTACTGCAAAGGGGAATGTCCAGCGGTATTTGATGTCTCGTTCCATCAACACTGACAGGAGGGGTTTGAGGGTGCGTCTTCT
The DNA here is from genome assembly GCF_042186555.1 of Aquarana catesbeiana. Taxonomy (NCBI): domain Eukaryota; kingdom Metazoa; phylum Chordata; class Amphibia; order Anura; family Ranidae; genus Aquarana; species Aquarana catesbeiana. The sequence continues at coordinate 292,997,881 of NC_133325.1, forward strand.
TTGGATGGTGGATTGAGCGAGGTCCGCAAAGACCTGGATTTGATGGCCCTGATGTTGGAGCTTGGGCTTCAGGCGAGATTGTCTCATTACCTCCTCTTTGACCGCGTAGAAGTGCGGTTTTACTATTACGTCCCTCGGGGACCCGTCCTTCCTCGGGGGACCCAGGGCTCTGTGCGCCCTATCCAGCTCCAGCCTGTGCGGCGGGATGCTGGGGATGAGGTCTGAGATAAAGTCCTGCACCGTGAGGGGGATATCCGTGAAGGATTCAGGGAGGCCTCTGATTCGGAAGTTGTACCTCCTAGACCTGTTCTCAAGTTCATCAATTCTTGATAGGGCCGTTTCCAATGGTGCTTGGACTGACTGAAGGTGTGTGGCATTCTGGTTGGTTCTGGTGACTGTATGGTCAATTTTGTCTTCCATCGCCTCTATCCTAGAGCCCAGGTTAGAGAGGTCTGATTTGATAGCATTTGTGATCTGGGAGGCTGTGTTGGCCAGGCCCTTTTCTAAGAGGGTGGAGAATTTGGTGAAAAGCTCTTCTTGCATGATAGATATGTCCTTAAATGTGTATCCAGGTGGGGTGCCTGCATAGGATAAGAGGTGAGGGGATATGCCTGAGGGAGAGGCGCCAGTTCACTACTGTGAGTCTCTCTGTGAGCACCCTGTGGGGCTAGGTGCATGCCCTGCTGCGCATTCTGGAGCGTGTTGTGGCCTCCCTGTGTTGCTTGGGCATAGGTCAGGGTCGGTGGGGTAAGGATGGGACGTTGCTCGGTCCCCTTATGAAGTGAGGCTGGGTTAGGCCTAGCGGTTTCCCCGTCGGCGGCCATCTTGGAGCTCCCGTCCGCCGCCACCGCTGCAAATTGCGGGCCCAAGTCTCGGCGGGCTTGTGTGCCCGCCATCTCACCGTGATCCCCCGCTGTTCCGCTAGCGGGGGGAGTGCTTGAGAGAGTCCTCCGCCTGCTGGGGCCGGTGTTATGCCGCTCGTCGGACCGGGGTGGTGCGGAGCTCCAGGCTTAAGCGGCCATTACGGAGCTCTCGCGCATGCGCCTCCTGAATTTGCTTTTTTGGTATGGAGGGCCCTAGCGAGCATTTTATTAGATTTGTTCCCAAATTCGTAAAAAATTCTTTGCGACAGGGCAAATTTGCGTCTGGTTGATTTCCCAATTTCCTCCAGGAAATCTTCTCTGGCTTTCAATAGCTCTCGGAGGGTTTGTTCTACTAACGATTGCTTGTGCTTTCTTTCCAGAGAGTGAACTCTATCCGATAGCTTGGATATAAGTGCTTGTCTGACTTTGCGCTGTTGTGCGGCTATTGAAATTAAATCTTCTCTGATGAGGCACTTATGAGCTGCCCAGAGGGTCAATGGTGTGGTGTCAGAGGAAGCGTTTTCTTGGAAATAATGCGATAAGCAATCGTTAAGTCTCTTCGTGTGTGCAGGATTTGTGAGGATAGAGTTGTCTAATCGCCAGGTCGTATGTCCCGTGGAGGATGCCGGGAATGTAATGGTGACAGAGAACATAGGTGGATAGTATATCCGGAACATAAACCGATTAGGTTAGGGGACTGGCCCTTCACCTGTAGAAGGTTCGGTGAGGTACAGAGTGAGGATAGAGAGAGCTTGTCAAAGACAGGCTAACTCTGATCCCAACTGCTGTGTGGGGGGTGGAAAAGACCACACGTAGAGGGGGTGAATGAACGTTGGGATAATCCGTTACCATCATTGCCAATGATAGGCAAGTGTATGTGTGTGGGAAGCCTTGGTAATGTGTAGTTTAGGTTCGACCATGGGTATGGTATATATGTTGAGGTGAGTCCTAAGTGGTTGGTCTGATATACCATTGTGATCAAGTAGTAGGTGAGGAGCTAACATAGGTGCAAGAGATTGCTGCCTTTGTATGTGTAAATGTGACTGGGTGGCCCATGGAGTCCAGACTGAATGGGGTGCATACAGTTTTTAGTCTTGCTAGAATTATTATTATAACTGTGGTAACAGCTAGTAAAATAGGAAAACAAATATAACTCTGTAATCAGCTAGTAGCCTACTCCTGCATGCTATGGACAAAACTTTAATGTGAGATTACCGGGGGAGCTTTAATTCTCGTCCCTTAGGTGATGAAATACAGGAACCTCGTGGTCAAGCATACCTTCCCTTGATGGACTGGATGGTGCGGTATTTTGAATGGGGTGTGGTGAATCCAGCATACCTGGCTGTTGCATAGCCAGGGGTCTTATTCGTCCACAGGAGGAGCATAATATGGTCTCCTCCTACTTGGACGGTATGACTACCACAGTCTAGGCAGTAAAGGGATAACTCCCGGTCAACCGGTAATTTGCGTGTGGAATATGGAAAATGTAGTCAGTGGTACGAGCCAATCCGAGCCTCCTCTACCATCCTCGTCTGCCCTGTGTGAGTAAAATATTCAAAGGGTGGAAGGGACTCCAAGTGGGCATTGTATAGTGTAAGGGGAACCGTCTGTGACGAGGGGGTCCAGAACCAAAGGGTTCTCCTAAACGGAGAGAGATGGGGGAAGCAGGTTATTGGGGTGACTGGTAGTAGGGCGGCTCAGAATAACCCGCATTTGCAAACCCTGCCTACATATTCTGGTCACAAAGTAAGCATATCTTTGTACTGCGGCAGAATGGCACGGCTGGGTGAAACAACGTTATGTAACATCGTTTCGCCCTGTGGCACGCGCCCCCTGCTCGTCCTCAGAGCCGATGCGAGTGCACACAGTTTCCGGTTCTCTGAGGGGAGAACAGACAGATCGTCTGTTCATGCAGAGTATGAACAGCAATCTGTCATCTCCCCTACACAGTCCCATCCTCCCTTCAGTTAGAACACACACTAGAACACACTTAACCCTTTCACTGCCCTCTAGTGGTTAACCCCTTCATTGCCAGTGACATTTTTACAGTAATCAATGCAATTTTTTAGCACCGATCGCTGTAAAAATGCCAATGGTCCCAAAAATGTGTCAAAATTGTCCGACGTGTCTGCCATAATGTTGCAGTCCTGATAAAAATCACAGATCACCGCCATTACTAGTAAAAAATTATATATATAAAAATGCCATAAAACTATGCCCTATTTTGTAGACAATATAACTTTTGCGCAAACCAATCAATGTACGCTTATTGCGATTTTTTTACCAAAAATATATAGAAGAATACATATTGGCCTAAACTGAGGAAAAAAATATTTTTTTATATATTTTTGGGGGATATTTATTATAGCAAAAAGTAAAAAATAATGCGTTTTTTTCAAAATTGTCGCTCTTTTTTTTTATAGCGCAAAAAATCAAAATTGCAGAGGTGATCAAAAACCACCAAAAAAAAGCTATATTTGTGGGGAAAAAACTACGTCAATTTTGTTTGGGTGCAACATCGCATGACCGCGCAATTGTCAGTTAAAGCGACGCAGTGCCGAATCGCAGAAAGTGCTCTGGTCAGGAAGGGGGTAAAATCTTCCGGGGCTGAAGCGGTTAAAGTCAGACTCTAACTTAAATAATCTAAATACCCTATACATAAATTGAAATGCTACTTTTAAAAATTTGTATCTGATCAGATTCCTCAAAAAAAATGTGGTACCAGCGCATAGATGTAATTGATCAGTGACGTGTCACATTCCCCTTTTAATGTTCCCAATTAACTATGCATTGGGCATGGGCTTAATATGTGCCCAACACATTTCATGAATAGACTGACATTAGTTGCAACATTTTAACAATAAACATGTATTTTTATAAATAACTTTTCTGAATTAAATCCTTCTTTAACATTCACTCTTCACCCAAGTCTCTCGGACTCGCTGAATATGCAATGCATATATATCAGTATGCCTTGTGCAAGAGCGGTGACGAAGGCATGGTCGGCGGCTTGATCCCCTTTTTACTTGAAGCAACATAGCAGATCTACGCAAGCGGATAAGTACCTCTGTGTATTGTGCTAAACAATGCTTTGGATAGGAGGAATCACTCAAATAGTAACTTCTCCTTGTCCAAATCTGCTATTCAATCCTCTTAAAGCACCACACACAGATGAATACCCTACTCTGTCCCTCTCACCTGCCCACTTTAGCAACGCTCTCCATCTTGGCAGGATCATAGGACACATATCAACTACCTAACCACTTTAACCACTTGGTCGGCAAGTGGTTAAAGTGGAGTTCCACCCACTTTTACAACTCTACAGCATCCCTCACTAAACTGTGCACTGTAAACGAATTTGATATTTTTAATTTTTTTTTCTCAGCACCAACTGTATATCTGCTGTATTCATTTTTCACTTCCTCCTCCCTGGCCGTGGCCCATCGCATCATTTCATGTTTGCAACTTCCTCTGACACTGCCGTTGCTATGAAAACCTGACCTGAAACCTATTACACTGCTTGTGCTGCACTTGAGCACTGAGGAAGAAATACAGTCTGGCTTCAGATGCCCACACTTAAGATGGCCACAGCCTGCTGTAAGTTTAAAAAATAACAAACTACTGCTATAAACTAACAAAACAGACCTTAGTTTACAGACTAACTTTACTACAATAAATTAAGCTTGTGTATTATAGGGGTATTTTTATTTAAAAAGTATAATTTCGGCCAGAACACCACTTTAAGGACTGTTTTAATTGTAATGGCCTATCCTTAAATTATTGAAGTTAAAAGGTGTTTTTTTTTCAATAACAGCAAAATGTGCTATATTTGTACAAATGGTTTTAATTGTGTTTGGGCTATATTAACAAGGATTTGGGATTTTAAAATGTTTGATTTTATCTTTTTTTGGTTAAATACAAGTTTAAGAATATTATAATTAAGAAGTATATATCTATGCTATGGAAAACATAAGGGAGTTATGTATTCTAGGCTCTACGCCAGAGGAATTGTGGTTAGTAGAGAAAAAGAGAAGAAACTGTGTTGTGTAATCCTATGCACTAGGGAAAATATATACTTCGGGTTCAAAAAGGATTTAAAGATATGGAAAAAGGTGTTCAAAGGTGTTCATATTGTGTTTTCTTGTTTTGGGAGTAGAGGTTATTAGGCCCATGTTCCTGATAATGTATATTTCCCTAAAAGTTTGGGGTTAAATTAAAATTAATAATGGGATTTTGGTAAAAAGGGTGAAACTATAAATGTTTGAAGAGTTACTGAAATTAAGTCACCAGGACGAAAAAAAATTGCCGCATGTATTGAGTCCATGAGATACTAAAATATTGAGGGGAATGTTTGTTTGAATAACAGTCAGAGCGACTATTCTGGATATATTTCCTTTTTGAATTCCCAGAGTGTCAATCATGAAGTGTTAATGGTGTAATGTTGTTTATTCATCAATGTTTTATTCTGAGTCAGAATATGTGTTTGGGTAAATGTTCTGTTCAGAGACCCTCGTGTCTACTTGGGTCCCGGGGATAAAAGGAACTAAAAGGTGTTTAGGTTTTGTTGAAATACTGGATTTGAAGAGAAAAAAAATGTTTAGTTAAATATATTGAATCTCTATAATGAAAACTCTTGCTGAGAAACATTTTTATTTCTGCATGCTTTACTTATGTTTGAGTCAATAAGGAATATTATTTTTAATACCAATGGTTAAGGCCTGAATTGATCAGGTAAATTCTGTGATTATTCATGTTGGATGAGGAGTAGGGATGAGCTTTTTGTTCGAGTCGAACATGAGTTCGACTCGAACATTGGCTGTTCGAGCGTTCGTCGAAATATGAACATTATGGGGTGTTGACCTAGAGAGAGTGTCATTTCATTTAGATTGAGTAGGCAGGTGATTCAGTTAGCTGCAGTGTATTCAATATATATAGTGGCTTGCGAAAGTATTCGGCCCCCTTGAACTTTTCAACCTTTTGCCACATTTCAGGCTTCAAACATAAAGATATAACATTTTTATTTTTTTGTGAAGAATCACCAACAAGTGGGACACAATTGTGAAGTGGAACGAAATCTTTTGGATTTTTGAAACTTTTTTAACTAATAAAAAAATGAAAAGTGGGGCGTGCAAAATTATTCGGCCCCCTTGCGTTAATACTTTGTAGAGCCACCTTTTGCTGCGATTACAGCTGCAAGTCGCTTGGGGTATGTCTCTATCAGTTTTGCACATCGAGAGACTGAAATTCTTGCCCATTCTTCCTTGCAAAACAGCTCGAGCTCAGTGAGGTGGATGGAGAGCGTTTGTGAACAGCAGTTTTCAGCTCTTTCCACAGATTCTTGATTGGATTCAGGTCTGGACTTTGACTTGGCCATTCTAACACCTGGATACGTTTATTTGTGAACCATTCCTTTGTAGATTTTGCTGTATGTTTGGGATCATTGTCTTGTTGGAAGATAAATCTCCGTCCCAGTTTCAGGTCTTTTGCAGACTCCAACAGGTTTCCATCCAGAATGGTCCTGTATTTGGCTGCATCCATCTTCCCCTCAATTTTAACCATCTTCCCTGTCCCTGCTGAAGAGAAGCAGGCCCAAACCATGATGCTGCCACCACCATGTTTGACAGTGGGGATGGTGTGTTGAGTGTGATGAGCTGTGTTGCTTTTACGCCAAACATATCGTTTTGCATTGTGGCCAAAAAGTTCGATTTTTTTTTCATCGGACCAGAGCACCTTCTTCCACATGTTTGGTGTGTCTCCCAGGTGGCTTGTGGCAAACTTTAGACGAGACTTTTTATGGATATCTTTGAGAAATGGCTTTCTTCTTGCCACTCTTCCATAAAGGCCAGATTTGTGCAGTGTACGACTGATTGTTGTCCTATGGACAGACTCTCCCACCTCAGCTGTAGTTCTCTGCAGTTCATCCAGAGTGATCATGGGCCTCTTGGCTGCATCTCTGATCAGTCTTCTCCTTGTCTGAGCTGAAAGTTTAGAGGGACAGCCAGGTCTTGGTAGATTTGCAGTGGTCGGATACTCCTTCTATTTCAAAATGATCGCTTGCACAGTGCTCCTTGGGATGTTTAAAGCTTGGGAAATCTTTTTGTATCCAAATCCGGCTTTAAACTTCTCCACAACAGTATTACGGACCTGCCTGGTGTGTTCCTTGGTCTTCATGATGCTCTCTGCACTTTCAACAGAACCCTGAGACTATCACAGAGCAGGTGCATTTATACAGAGACTTGATTACACACAGGTGGATTCTATTTATCACCATCAGTCATTTAGGACAACATTGGATCATTCAAAGATCCTCGCTGAACTTCTGGAGTGAGTTTGCTGCACTGAAAGTAAAGGGGCAGAATAATTTTGCACGCACCACTTTTTAGTTTTTTAATTGCTAAAAAAGTTTAAAATATCCAATAGATTTCGTTCCACTTCACAATTGTGTCCCACTTGTTGGTGATTCTTCACAAAAAATTTTAATTTTATATCTTTATGTTTGAAGCCTGAAATGTGACAAAAGATTGAAAAGTTCAAGGGGGCCAAATACTTTCGCAAGCCACTATATATATATATATATATATATATATATATATATATATATATATATATATATCCACTGTATCCAGTTTAGCTAGATCTGACTGCAGTCTGTTCCTGGTGTACTGTTTCTAATATACTTCAGGCAGGCAGGTGATTCAACTAGCTGCAGTGCATTTAATATATCTATATATATATATATATATATATATATATACAGTCTTGTGTATATATATATATATATATATATATATATATATATATATATATATACATACATACATACACTGTATCCAGTGTAGCTAGATTTGACTGCAGGCTGTTCCTGGTGTACTTTTTTTAATATACTGTCAGACAGACAGGTGATTCAGTGAGCTGCAGTGCATAAAATATATATATACAGTCTCCTACAAATATATATCCACTGCATTCCAGTCTAGCCAAGCTTACAGTACCTGACCGTGAGATTGTGTTTCCAGCACGATACCATAGCGCTGGTTCTCGGCGACAGGGTACTGTGCATGTCGCGCTGGCTCGCTCATCGGGAAAGGAAAACTTTTTTTCCTTTCCCGATGAGTGACAGGCAGTGCTCACAGCTGTCTGGTATGAATCCTGAGGGGGGAACACCGCGCCAAATTTTAAATTAAAAAACGGCGTGGGTTCCCCCAGGGGCATACCAGGCCCTTAGGTCTGGTATGGATTGTAAGGGGAACCCCCTACGCTGAAAAATCGGCGTGGGGGTCCCCCCAAAATCCATACCAGACCCCGATCCGAGCATGCAGCCTGGCCGGCCAGGAAAGGGGGTGGGGACGACCGAGCGCCCCCCCTACTGAGCCGTACCAGGCCGCATGCCCTTAACATGGGTGGTGGGTGCCTTGGGGGAGGAGGACACCCTGCGGCCCCCCCACCCCAAAGCACCTTGTCCCCATGTTGATGAGGACAAGGGCCTCTTCCCAACAACCCTGGCCGTTGGTTGTCGGGGTCTGCGGGCGGGGGGCTTATCGGAATTAATAAGGGGGCCCCCAGATCACGGCCCCCCACCCTATGTAAATGAGTATGGGGTACATGGTACCCATACCCATTCACCTAGGGAAAAAAGTGTCAATAAAAAAAAAAACACAGTACACAGATTTAAGAAGGTCTCCTTCCGACTTCTCCACGTGTTCAGCCTCTTCTCCCGGTGTTCGGCCTCTTCTCCCAGGCCCCTCCACTATCTTCTTCCAGCTCTTTTGCCAGCGAGGGGCCCAGTCTGCTGCCGCTGTCTTGTCACCGCTGTCTCAGTCGCTTCTTCTCCCGGGCCCCTCCGCTATCTTCTTCCAGCTCTTTTGCCAGCAAGGGGCCTGGTCTGCTGCCGCTGTCTTGTCACCGCTGTCTCACCACTGTCTCACCACTGTCTCACCGCTTCTTCTCTTCTTCCGATGTTGACACGACGCTCTCTCCGGCTGGAATGCTGTGTGCGAGCTGCGGAGCCATTTATATAGGCGGTGACCCCGCCCCCTTGTGACGTCACAGTCCCAGCATGCGCAGGGACTCTGGGACTCTGGGGTCACGCCCCCTTATGACGCCAGAGTCCCTGCGCATGCTGGGACCGTGACGTCACAAGGGGGCGGGGTCACCGCCTATATAAATGGCTCCGCAGCTCGCACACAGCATTCCAGCCGGAGAGAGTGTCGTGTCAACATCGGAAGATGAGAAGAAGAGAAGAAGTGGTGAGACAGCAGCGAGACAGCGGCGAGACAGCGGCCACAAGACAGCGGCAGCAGACCGGGCCCCTCGCTGGCAAAAGAGCTGGAAGAAGATAGCGGAGGGGCCCGGGAGAAGAAACGACGAGACAGTGGCGACAAGAGAGTGGCAGCAGACCGGGCCCCTCACTGGCAAAAGACCTGGAAGAAGATGGCGGAGGGGCCCGGGAGAAGAGGCCAAACACTGGGAGAAGTCAGAAGGAGACCCCCCAAAGTCGGAAGAAGACCCCGGAGCTGCCTAATAAATTATTCTTAAAATCTGTGTACTGTGTTTTTTTTTTATTGACACTTTTTTTCCCTAGGTGAATGGGTAGGGGTACCATGTACCCCATACTCATTCACATAGGGTGGGGGGCCGGGATCTGGGGGCCCTCTTATTAAAGGGGGGCTCCCGGATTCCGATAAGCCCCCCGCCCGCAGACCCCGACAACCAATGGCCAGGGTTGTCAGGAAGAGGCCCTTGTCCTCATCAACATGGGGACAAGGTGCTTTGGGGTGGGGGGACCGCAGGGCGCCCCCCTCCCCCAAGGCACTCACCCCCCATGTTGAGGGCATGTGGCCTGGTACGGCTCAGGAGGGGGGGCGCTCGCTCATCCCCACCCCCTTTCTTGACCGGCCGGGCTGCGTGCTCGGATAAGGGTCTGGATTTTGGGGGGACCCCCACGCCGATTTTTCGGCGTAGGGGTTCCCCTTACAATCCATACCAGACCTAAGGGCCTGGTATGCCCCTGGGGGGGAACCCATGCCGGTTTTTTATTTAAAATTTGGCGCGGCGTTCCCCCCTCAGAATTCATACCAGACAGCTGTCAGCATTGCCTGTCACTCATCGTGAAAGGAAAAAAGTTTTGATTTCCCGATGAGTGAGCCAACTCGGCACTGGCTCCCGCGACGGGGCACGCAGGTGTCAAATCTCGCCGAGAAATGCGGCGAGATTGACACAATATCGCGGTCACCTACTGTATATCTGACTGCAGGCCATTCCTGGTGTATGTTTTCAAATATACTTTCAGACAGGCAGGTGATTTAGTGATCTCCAGTGTATAAAATATATATAAGTCACCTACATATATATCCAATGCATTCTAGTCTAGCCAAGCCTATATCTGACTGCAGGCCATTCCTGGTGCCTGTTTTCAAATATACTTTCAGGCAGGCAGGTAGGTGATTCAGTGAGCTGCAGTGCATAAAATATATATACAGTCTCCTACATATATATATCCACTGCATTCCAGTCTAGCCAAGCCTATATCTGACTGCAGGCCATTCCTGGTGTACGTTTTTAAATATACTTTCAGGCAGGCAGGTGATTCAGTGAGCTACAGTGCATTAAATATATATACAGTCTCCTACATACATATATATCTCCTGCATTATAGTCTAGACAAGCCTATATCTGACTGCGGGCCATTCCTGGTGTACGTTTTCAAATATACTTTCAGGCAGGCAGGTGATTCAGTGACCTGCAGTGCATAAAATATATATAGAGTCTCCTACATATATATTCACTGCATTCTAGTCTAGCCAAGCCTATATTTGACTGCAAGCCATTCCTGGTGTACATTTTCAAATACACTTTCAGGCAGGCAGGCAGGCAGGCGATTCAGTGATCTGCAGTGCATAATATATATATACAGTCTCCTACATATATTTCCACTGCATTCTAGTCTAGCCAAGCCTATATCTGACTGCAGGCCATTCCTGGTGTATGTTTTCAAATACACTTTCAGGCAGGCAGGCAGGTGATTCAGTGATCTGCAGTGCATAAAATATATATACAGTATCCTACATATACCTGTATATCCACTGCATTCTACTCTAGCCAAGCCTATATCTGACTGCAGGCCATTCCTGGTGTACATTTTCAAATACACTTTCAGGCAGGTGATTCAGTGATCTGTAGTGCATAAAATATATATACAGTCTCTTACATATCTATCCACTGCATTCTAATCTAGCCAAGCCGATATCTAACTGAAGGCCATTCCTGGTGTACGTTTTCAAATATACTTTCAGGCAGGCAGGTGATTCAGTGATCTGCAGTGCATTAAATATATATACAGTCTCCTACATATATATATCCACTGCATTCTAGTCTAGCAAAGCCTATATCTGACTGCAAGCCATTCCTGGTGTACTTTTTCCAGTAAACTTCAGGCTGTGTTTTGCTAATAAAATTTTACAGCATTTCTGGAAGGCCACCAAGGAGAGGCAGACGCTCACAGGCCACTAATAGAGGGCAAGCAGGCTCTGTGTCTACAGCCAACAGTGCTGGTCGTGGACACGGTGCATCTTCAGCACATGGCCGTGGGGCACGCTTGTCCTTTTTTTCGGCAGCTGGTCATGTTGATCCACAACATGCAGAAGAGTTGGTAGAGTGGATAACTAAGCTCTCCTCATCCTCCTCATCCTCTGTCACTCATGCTCAGAGTAGTTTGCCTGCCAATGCAGCTGCCAATGCGGCCTATTTCATTGGCTCAGTGTCATCAGTCACTCCTTCCCTAGCCCCACCATCATGCATGGAGGAGTGCCCCGAACTGTTCGACCACGGTGTCAGGTACATGCTGCAGGAGGATGCGCAGCATTTTGAAGGCACCGATGATGGTACCCAGGTTGAGGAAGGCAGTAACGTGAGCCCAGAGAGAGGGGGTGCCCAAGAAGGACAAGAAACTGGAAGTCATGTTCCCCCAGCTGCAGAATACTGCCAGGTTTGCTCCAGTGACGACGAGAGAGGGGATAATGAGGTCACTGACTCTATGTGGGTGCCTGATAGAAGAGAGGAGAAGGAGGCACATCTCCAATGAGGCAGGATGCCCTCCAGGGGCCAGCCTAAGCGCAGCCACCCGACTGCATCACACAGCAGAGCTCCGCATGTGCAGGGCGCTGCTGACTCCCCGCATATTTTGAAAAGTTCTTTGGTGTGGTCCTTTTTTAATACTTGTGCAGCAGATCGCACTGTTGCTGTTTGCAACATATGTCTGAAGCGTATCAAGCGTGGCCAAAACAGCAGCCGCTTGGGCACCACATGCTTGACCAGACATATGTCAACCTCCCATGCAGTCCATTGGCAACAGTACTTAAAATACCCACACCAAAGAACAAGGCGGACCTCTCCTGCACTGAGAGGAATGAAGGTGTAGAATTAGGAGTGCCAAGTACTTGCGGGCAATCTGCTATCGCTACACCAACATCCGATTGTAGCAGACAAATTGCCCTACCCCAGTTGTTAAACCCTCAAAAGAAATTCGGTCCCAGCCATCCACATGCTCAGTGGCTGAATGCTAGCTTGTCTAAATTGCTAGCACTCCAACTGCTGCCTTTTCAGCTGGTAGACTCTGCCCCTTTCGTGAATTTGTGGAATGTGTGGTACCTCAGTGGCAGGTTCCCAAATGCCATTTCTTTTCACAGAAGGCCATTCTGGCTCTCTACCAGCATGTGGAAGGCAATGTCTTGGCCTCGTTGGACAGGGCGGTCAGCGGTAAGGTGCATATTACCACTGACTCATGGTCCAGCAGGCATGGATAGGAATGTTATCTTTCTTTCACGGCGCACTGGGTAACTCTGCTGGCAGCTGGGAAGGATGCAGGGCAGGGTGCAGTATTGTTGGAGCTTGTTCTGCCACCACGCCTCCAAAATGCTAGTAGTGGTGATTCTGCCACACCTCTCTCCCCCACCCCCTCTTCTTCTTTCTCTATGGCCTCTTCCTCTGCAGATTTGTCCTCAGAACCAGCGGTACACCGTAGGCCTTCAAGGGGCTACTCAAGCACTCAGGCAAAAAGATGCCATGCGGTGCTTGAGTTGGTCTGCTTAGGGGACAGGAGCCACACTGGGGCAGAGATTCTGTCAGCTCTGCAGGGGCAGACTCAGAGGTGGTTGATGCCCCGCCAGCTTCAGGCAGGAATGATGGTTTGCGACAATGGCACCAACTTCCTCTCCGCCCTCTGACAGGGACACTTGACCCATGTTCGCTGTTTGGCTCACGTCCTTAATTTGATGGTGCAGTGGTTCTTCTGCAGGTACCCAGGCTTACAGGATCTCCTGAGGCAGGCCAGGAAAGTCTGTGGGCATTTCCACTGGTCAAATAATGCCAGTGCTCAGCTGGCTGACCTTCAAAAGGAATGCAGCCTGCCCAAGAATCGCCTCATTTGTGACATGCCCACCAGGTGGAACTCAACATTGGCAATGCTGCAGCGGCTGCACAGGCAGCAGAGGGCCATCAATGAGTACCTGTGTGAGTATGGCACCAGGACAGGGTCAGGGGAGCTTGGCTTTTTTTTGCCACACCAGCGGCTACTGATCAAGGATGCATGCACTGTCCTGTCACCATTTGAGGAGGCCACGAGGATGGTGACAGTGCAAGCATCAGTGATACTGTCCCCCTTGTCTTCCTGTTGGAGCATGCGCTTCGTGGAATAATGGACAGGGCACTTGAGGCAGAACAGAGGGAGGAAGAGGAGGACTTCCATACCTCTCAAGGTCCCCTTTATCCAGACAGTATTCCTGCAGGCCTGCCAATCTCACAGATAGAGGAGGAGGAGGAGGAGGGGGAGGATGCGGATTGTGTCAGCATGGAGGTGGAGCCTAGCACTCAGCATCAGCAGCAGTCTTCAAGGGATCGTTTTCAGTCCCCAGAAACCCATGGACTTAGCCACCTCCTCCCAGCCACGTATATGGATCATGTCATCCTTAGTGACCCAGAGGACTCCGGATCGAATACCTCAGCAAACCTTCGCTGCATGGCCTCCCTGATCCTGCAAAGCCTGCAAAAGGACCCTCAGATTCGTGGTATCAAGGAGAGGGATCAATGCTGGCTGGCAACCCTTCTTGATCCATGTTACAAGGGTAAGGTTGCGGAATTTATACAGCCTTCGCAGAGGGAGCAGAGGATGAAACATCTTCGGAAGGCCTTGCAGAAAGGTTTGTGCAATGCGTTTCCAGAGCCTGGGAGGTTACAATTTCCTGGTCCTCCTGGACAACATGTTGTTGAGGCTTCAGTCAGTCACAGAAAGAGTGGTGGAGAAGGTGGCTGTCTGACCGATGTGTTCTGACAATTCTTTATTCCGCAGCCCCAAGGTCTGATCGGTTCCAGCAACCATCTGCTGGAGCACTCAGTTGCTCTGCACATGCGCACCAGCTTGTTATCACCTTGCCAGCAGTTGCTGCCCTTTCTCTGTGTCAGCGGTCTTGTCAATGCCTGATGTCATGGCGTACTTCACACAGTGACGCCGGGCACCGCTCCGGCCGAGGGACTGTCCACCCCGGACACTCATTGCCTAGCCATTAGGCTGCAGAAGTCCGAGCGCGCCACACACAGGCTCACTCGGTTCATCTGCCAGCCTTTAAGGCAGGTGTTTAGCTTTTCAGGTAAATTACTCTAGCCACCCCCACTTTTCCATCTATATATACCTGGAATCCTGTTGTAAATCATTTGCTGCACAGCTTGGATATCCAATCTATCTCAGACACTTGGCTAGGAATCGGTCATTCAAGGTAGGAGATGCATCTAAAATGGTTGACTTTCCTCCTTTTATTGCCTATTAGATGAACATGTCACCAGACAAATTAATCACTGGGATATTTCTTACGTTGCTGGGAGGAGCCTCCTTATACCCTTTTCATTGCTCCTATCCTTCTTTGAACCGTATTACACCTGGAGGTTTCCCCAGCACAATATGTTGTTTTTTTCTTTTTCTTTTTCTTTACATTTTTTGTGCTTGAAGTTTAATCTGACTGATGGAACTCCAAACCTTCCTTTTGGTTGACATATATATCCCTTTCTTTATTTGTTTCCACCCTGTTAGGCATATGTTTGTAGCCCGACTGTGGCTGTCCTTGTGTGCCCTGATTTGCCGCTTCCCCACTGGGAGAACATCCTCCTCAGCCTTCTACCATTTCTACTAAATATATTGTTCGGGAATCTTCCAAGACCCATGAAAAGTAGAAAATGCTTTTTTGCTTTCACCCACTCCATCTGCTGAGTTTTGTTATGCGATTTCAGCATTCCAATTCAGGCGTGAGGGATCATCTATCCTAATAGTGCTGTGTACTATTGTCAAGGAATACGTCTTGTGAGTACTTATCCTTGTTTTGCAAATATTTCAATGATACCAGCATGCTCCTATTTAACCCCTGAAGAAGGAAATGAATACAATGTCATTTTAGCCTTCTGGCTTTTCTCTTTTTCCAAACATGTTGAGATTTGTTGTGACCACCACATTCAATCGTCCTCAAATCTATTAATTTTGTGTGTCTCAACATCTAATAGCTGCTGATTTCTATTTCATATGTATTCCAATCTCATGATTTTATATGTTTACTGTATATTCTATTTTGTATATGTCCATTGAATAAAATTTATATATTTTTATATACATTCTTTATGATTCTGTTGACAATATCCTGTCAATTCTCTTACCCATATTATCCCTTTGGGGCACCCCTCTCTAGTTTTCCAATTTTATCTGGTATGTGGTAAGAGTTGTCAGGATTCTCCATTGGTTGTTTTTCTCCTCCTTCTTTTTCATTAATTTTGGTTCCAGCAATCATCACATTACATTGTGCAGGTATACCTAGGGGCAAGATCAGACTTGGAGACCTTTCTAACCGAAAATCCACTGGGTTACTGGGTCCTGAGGATGGATCACTGGCCAGAGCTTGCACAATATACAATTGAGCTACTGGCCTGTACTGCATCCAGCGTTCTTTCTGAACGCACATTCAGTGCTGCTGGAGGCTTTGTAACCGATCACAGAGTGCGCCTGTTCACAGACTCAGTTGATCGGCTCACCTTCAGAAAAATGAATCAGTCTTGGATCACCAGCTACCAAACACCTGATGCTGATGTAACCGATTAATTTTTCTATGAATGTGAGATCCCTTGAAGACTGCCTATGCTGAGTGACTATCCTATTTCTCCTCAATGTTCATGTTGATAGCTTCTAAGAACATTTTTGTTTCAGGGCACCACCACCAGTGCCTAAGGCCCACTTTTTCTGCCACTGTTTAACAGGGGCGTATAAATATAATTTTTGCTGTAATATTTCACAGCAGGGCTTGTTCTTGCGCTCAACTAGAGTATCTGTGAGTGGTTGCAGTGTTGTGGCACCACCACCAGTGCCTAAGGCCTAATTTTTCTGCCCCTGTTTAACAGGTGTGTGTAATTACAATTTTTGCTGTTATATTTCACAGCAGGGCTCATTCCTGCACTCAACTAAAGTATCTGTGAGGGGTTGCAGTGTTGTGGCACCACCACCAGTGCCTAAGGCCCAATTTTTCTGCCCATGTTTAACAGGGGCATGTAATTACAATATTTGCTCTAATATTTCACAGCAGGGCTCATTGCTGCGCTCAACAACATAATCTAGGAGGGGTTACAGTGTTGTGGCACCACCACCACTGCCTAAGACCCAATTTTTCTGCCCCTGTTTAACAGGGGTGTGTAATTACAATTTTTGATCTAATATTTCACAGCAGGGCCTTTTCCTGCGCCCACCAAGAGTAACTGTGAGGGTTTACAGTGTTGTGGCACCACCACCACACCACCACCAAAGGGCCAATTTTTCTGCCCCTGTTCAACGAGGCATGTAATTACAATCCTTGATATAATATTTCACAGCAGGGCCCATTTCAGCACCCACCAAGAGTAACTGTGAGGGCTTACAGTGTTCTGGTACCACCAACACCTAAGGCCCAATTTTCTGCAGAGTATATAGGGCAGGCTGTATAGTATATACAGGCAGTCCCCTACTTTCAAACATCTGACAAACAAACGACTCCTACTTACAAACAGAGGGAGACAACAGGAAATGAGAGGAAATCTACCCCTAGGAAGGGAAATTCTCTCCTGTAAGAGTTAATATGGGAAAAAGGTGTCTCCACTGATGCTTTATGACCAATCCTTGTTATCGCTAATAACCCCAAATTTTCAAAATCCAATTGTCATTGGGACAGAAAGTGAGGTGAAATCCTCTGAAAAGGGCCACAGACAGTAAAACAAATGTTACAGGGGTGATAACCCTACCCTATGTTATCCAAAAAGTTAAAAAATGTATTTTTTGGCTGGAGCTACACTTACAAAATGTACCTGTTCCAAATTACAAACAGATTCAACTTAAGAACAAACCTACAGTCCCTGTCTTGTTTGGACTGCCTGTATACTGCTGTTCAAAGTATATAGAACCTGGGGGCCCCACGCCTTTTCTTTTTTTAATTTGGGTGTTGGGTTCCCCTTAATATCCATACAAGACCCAAAGGGCCTGGTAATGGGCTGGGGGGGTACCCATGCCATTTTTCTCAATAATTTTCATCCATATTGCTGGGACCCAACATTACATTACAGCCGCAAGCAGTTTTAAATTACTTTTATTCCTTTAGAAATGTCATTTTGTGCAGGGACTGTTCTAAACATGGGAAACACGGGCCACTTTACAGGCATACTATAGTCACCCCCCAGGTACGATATTTAAGGGATATTTCACTTTTATTTTTTCACTTTAAGCATTATTAAAATCACTGCACTTTTAAAACTTTTTTTGCACTGATACATGTCCCCTGAGGCAGGACCCTGGTCCCCAAACACTTTTTATGATGATAACTTGCATATTAGCCTTTAAAATTCGCACTTTTGATTTTTCACGTTCGGGTCCCATAGACTTTAATGGTGTTCGCAAACTTTCGGTCCGTTCGCATGTTCTGCTGCGAACCGAACCGGGGGGTGTTCGGCTCATCCCTAATGAGGAGTATCCGCCCCAGCCAGCCAGCATTCACCCCTAGCCCCATGCACATGAAGAAATGGCCACCCTATTCATAACCTATACCCCATTCATACCCTACCCTATACCCTATCCGGATGAAGAGACGACTACAGCTTTTACATGGAAATCTTCGTTGTTCATCTTTGTTGTTCGAAAACCATAGGAGGTGATGAGATGAGTAAAGGCGGACTCCTGCTGGAAAATGTTCCTGGGAATGATACCTTGAGGGTTAGCCAATGACGCACGCCCAAGGTCTGTGGAATTCCAGTGAGCATCACAAGGGAGAGATCCAGATACACCAGCCCGAATACCCAAGTCTAGCCCAATGCATCAGTTCCAGTCTGTCTGTGGATATTAAGTTCTATCCTTACAAAGAGAGGCAGGGTTTTGGGGGTGGAGGATCTCTGTAAAATATGGGTGAGCACAGAATCGAACCAAACATTTTGGGAAAAGTTTAGGAGAATGAGAATTATAATGTGGACATTTCCTTTTCCTTCCTTTTTAAGAATTTAATGGACATTCAGAAGCCATACAATAGACTTTTTTTGTTCTTTTCTTTGGGACTATTTTTATTTGCAAACAATAAACCAAAAACGTAATCACTGCGCTTAGCTCAAAATCTAACAGCTGACACAACAAATAGATAATTTGTTCAAAATCACATGTGTATCAAAGTGTAGCGCTGTAGTATTAAATGACCTCAAATGATTTCAACGTGAATTAGTGAAAATTATATGTGACCAAATACAGTGAGCATTTCATATAATAAAATGAAAAGAAAAAATAATGAAAAAATATTAAAAAGGAGAAGAGTCTCTAGTGTCCAAATTTCGTTCTGTTCCGTGTAATAATTATTCACAGTCCATATTCAAAATAAACAATCCTGTTCACCTCGTGAATATCAATAGGATGAATGGAAGGTAATTGGTGATAAAACCGCCACCCTAGTGAATTGCAAGCTTACCAGAGACTGTGGACTCAAAAGAACGTACGTTCTGTGAGTCAAATGTGCTTGTATTGCCTCCGGCAATGGAAGAAGAGCTTTAAGGGTCCACACCGATGGAAAACTGGAGTCATCCAGGATTTAATGGTAGAAGATTTTCTCCATCAAGATAGTATGCATCCAGGAAAATTAGCCCATATAGGATGAGAAAAGGGGCCACATAGTGTAATTCCGTAAGCAGGAAAACATTTATTAAAATAGTAAACACTTACAGTTAAGTAGTAAAAAAAGCACTTTCGATAAAATACTGGTGGCAATGGAGTCCTCCTGACGCGTTTCATCTCAATAGACTTCGTCTGGGGTGGACTATTTTTATTTGTCCTAAAGGCTGTCATGCCCCCCCACTTGCTTTCATGGACTGTCATGCCCCTTCCCCCTTTATATTTATGAACAATTGCTATGCAGCTGAGTTATGTGTTTATTTTTTTCTATTTTTACATGCTTAGTGTGGTGGTAAATTTGTGGGAAAGTAGTCCAGGTGAATGTCGGGGGGCATATTGGGTTTGTGTTTGTCACATTTGTGACAAAATAGGGGATTGTAGTAATATGCCCAAACCATTGTGACTCTATTTTGATATATTTTGATGCTTTGATATGCATTGCCATTTCAACTATAAAATAATGCTTAGAAAGATGCTTACACAAGCACTGTACTCTCTCTCTCTATATATATATATTATTGTGGGTTGGTTTGTCCTTCTCTGTTCTGTAGGCCATGGGACAGGATGCATGACTTATGACTCATAACCAGATAGCATGTTGACCAGTGTTAACTCATGATGATGTATCTTAAGTGGTCATTGATTTGTATAACCATATATTTTATACCAATACATCATTTACTAACCACTCCCTTCTCCCCTCTTTCTATTGGTATGTTGAACCATAGATAAGCTGTAACACACATAATAAAGGCAGACATTTTAAGAATGCACAACTTGCTTCTTGTTTCATGGTTTAAATGTAGCTGGGCGGCCCTCGTTGTGATATGGCACCTCATCCCAATAATTTGAAAGTCAAGCCAGAGGGAGGGAGTACAGGGATTATGGCGGTGCCAAGAGAAACACAATGTACTCAAAATAAAATCAAGATTAATTTTTATTGACATAAATTCTTAAAAGTGGACATGGAAATCACAGAAACAAGGTGTGCATAATCTAAAATCAATTCTGTAGCAAAAATTTTTTTTCACGTGACTTGGCCTGAAGAGCATGGCAGCCAGTTCAGTGAGTAGGTATTTTAGATATCCGACATGTTTCGCCAGTGATGGCTTCCTCAGGGACAGATGTTTAATACCTACAGCACTACAGTTCACTCTATAGAGAGAAATATAACAATCAAGGAAAGTTCTAAAACAATTGGTACATTAGATACAAAAGACATGTATATATGTTTGCGGGCTGTCAGAGTAGACCACTAACCACCACCCCAGGTTAGCCCCAACAAGTCCCCCATGCATCAGGGCGCCAACGAAAACCCCGACCAGGCTATCTAAAGATGGTAGACATATACCTGTAAGTCACCAGGGACAGGTGCCACATGCATCCGGGACAAGGCCTCAAACAGAGATTACAGTGGGTAGCTGCAGGTATATATGTTTGCGGGCTGTCAGAGTAGACCACTAACCACCACCCCAGGTTAGCCCCAACAAGTCCCCCATGCGTCAGGGCGCCAACAAAAACCCCGACCAGGCTATCTAAAGATGGTAGACATATACCTGTAAGTCACCAGGGACAGGTGCCACATGCATCCGGGACAAGGTCTCAAACAGAGATTACAGTGGGTAGCTGCAGGGGCAATCAGAAAGGCCTGACGGAGTGTGTGTCTAAAAATAGAATTGTATATAAATGAATACATTTAGGTGGGTCCTAGAGAAGCCTCATAAAGGCCCATCAATTAAAAGGAAAACATAATATAGGACTAACATAGTCTCTAACTTCTACTTACATTAATTCTATTATGAGTAGATAGCAGGACACCGGAGGACAATCAATGTTGAAGATGATTAACCAAAGGGTATGAGATGGAGCAAATATCTCCAAGGGTTAATGGGAAGAAAAATTATATAGCACATAACATAGTCCCAAAAAGACTAAGTCAAAAAATACAGATTGCAGACTAGCAGTGTCAATAGATAACACAGGCTAAGTATATGCAAAGGTAATTTGACACTCACCAAAAAGTGTAGTACAGGATCGAATAGATGGCTGTTACAGCCGATTGGGACGTCCGATGGAACAAGCTGAAGAGCAAAAGACACTATCAGCATAGTGTTAACAAGCAGATAGGAAGCAAAAGAGACTAAGTCTACAAGCATGAATAGTAAGTGGTAATGCCTACCGAACCGGAGTACAACTGGTGCAACGGTGTCCTGTAAATCCCTGGTGTGTATAATGGCCTGGGATGCCGGCGTTCTTGTACCCCCCACAAACGTGCGGCGTCTGACGTGCCAAAACGGAAGTGGTTATGTGTTAGGATGAAACTCAAAAGATCCACAACAAAATGGCTATAGGCCTCAAATTTGGGGCCTCTGTCCTGTAACAATTTAGAAATGACTTTAATGCCGGTACTGTGGGGTATAGTGTTGTATAGACTTTCTACGTCTAATGCTACCATCCATGTGTCACATGGAAGTTGCAAGTCCTCCAAAATACGGAGGAGATGTACCGTGTCCTGTACATAAGAGGGAAGAGCCTGTACGTGTGGATTTAGGTACTTGTCCACAAGAGCACTTGCATTTTCTGTTAAACTTAAACACCCTGATACGATGGGACGACCAGGGGGGGTTTTTAAAGATTTATGGAGTTTGGGCAAAGCGTAGAACGTAGGTATTCTCGGATCCTTAACATTTAGAAATTTCCAAGTGTTGACATCTATGATTCCATTCTGGTAAGCAGAGAAAATAAGTTCATAGTATTCGCGGGCAAAGTTTTCGATAAGTGTACGTGAAATAGGTCTGTACCAGTCCCTATTGTCAAGGATGTTGCGGCACATGGATTCATATGCCGCAACATCCTTGACAATAGGGACTGGTACAGACCTATTTCATGTACACTTATCGAAAACTTTGCCTGCGAATACTATGAACTTATTTTCTCTGCACTTGGAAATTTCTAAATTTTTAAGGATCCGAGAATACCTACGTTCTACGCTTTGCCCAAACTCCATAAATCTTTAAAAAAAAACCCTGGTCGTCTCATCGTATCGGGGTGTCTAAGTTTAACAGAAAATGCAAGTGCTCTTGTGGACAAGTACCTAAATCCACACGTACAGGCTCTTCCCTCTTATGTACAGGACACGGTACATCTCCTCCGTATTTTGGAGGACTTGCAACTTCCATGTGACACATGGATGGTAGCATTAGACGTAGAACGTCTATACAACACTATACCCCACAGTACCGGCATTAAAGTCATTTCTAAATTGTTACAGGACAGAGGCCCCAAATTTGAGGCCTACAGCCATTTTGTTGTGGATCTTTTGAGTTTCATCCTAACACGTAACCACTTCCTGTTTGGCACTTCCCACTTCCTCCAGGTACAAGGCGTAGCTATGGGCACCAAATGTGCGCCATCCTATGCTAATTTGTACCTGGGGGGGTGGGAAATGGATCTGTTCTCTAATCCTGATTTCGCTGATTTCCTGTGCCACGTGATTTTGTGGCACATGTATATCGATGATATCATCTTTTTTTGGTCTGGCACTCGGGAACTTCTCTCGAGATTTGTGGATACTTTGGCTGTAAATTCATATAATCTCAGGTTCACAATGGTGTGTAGCCAGAGAAGAATTACTTTCCTTGATCTGGAAATACGACTGGATTTTGATGGGAATCTCTCCTCATCCCTGTACCGTAAAGAAACGTCTGGAAACACTATTTTACACGCCAAAAGCGCTCATCCCAAACCCTTGTTAAATAGTATTCCATACAGCCAATATTTACGTATTAAACGCAACTGCACGGATGACAAGGACTTCTTTGTGGCCTCTCAGGATCTTTATGAGAGACTAAAAAGAAGACGGTGTAGTCATAAATTGTTGAAACAGGCCTTTAACAAAGTAAAAAAATTGGATCGGAAAAAACTAATATATTCCACTAAAAATAAGGATGGTTTTCAGCCCGTCCGGGTTATAACCCAATTCTCCCAACATAACAAAGAGGTGAGGGATATTCTGAACAAGTTTTGGCCCCTCCTTACAGCAGATAACACCATTAAAAAATGTATCCAATCCCAGCCTCAGATTACCTACCGTCGTTCTCCATCTTTACGAGATAAAATTACAGCCAGTCACCATGCACCTAAACCAGAGTTTCTTTCAACAGCGTCTGGCACATTTCCTTGTGGCCACTGTGATATATGTGAGTTTATTTATGATGCACGCGAGAACCCGCTTCCAAATGGCCAAACACACAAAATTAAACACAAAGTCACGTGTCAGACTATTGGCGTAGTATATCTGGCCACATGTATATGTGGCAGCTACTATGTCGGTAAAACTAAACGTCAATTTTGTGTACGGATCCGTGATCACATTAAACCCTTATACAAAGGTAAGATCTCCACCTCTATTAATCGACATGTAGCAAATTACCACAACTCTGACCCCCATGTTGTGGGATTTACAGCATTGGAACATATCCCTGCACATGTCAGAGGCGGGGATATAGATCAAAAACTACTCCAATTAGAGACTAAATGGATACATACTTTGGAGGCCACTACATATCCAGGGCTCAATGAATGTATCAGTTTCAAGCCATTCTTATAGGTAGGCCCCTATTCGGGGCTGATATAATATAATTTACTTTACCAATTTTTTATTTCTTATTTTTTGTATATACTGTTCGAATTTTCCATATTCCTCCCTACGGCTCTTCCCCACTTTAGAGATTGGCCCTGATGGATCAGGACATAGCTTCATTTTCACACAATTTTTCATTTTGTCACCTATACGATCAGATACATAATGTATAGACTTATTAATGAAATACCAGTTTGTTTGTTCCTTGTGATATCTATATGGTTCCTTGGCTTTTATGTTACTTTTCTTTATTGTGACCCTAGGATGAATATACTGTGTTAACAATCATAGCTATACTTTGCGAGCTGTCGGGGTGACTTGTGTGGGCACACGCCAGGGATCATGCCCCCCTCCACCTTTGTTTCCTTACTTTACTTCAGCCCTTGTTCATGTCTTGTGTGCAGGCGCTTCTTTGGGGCTTACTTGGATCCCTGGCTTGTTCCCGCCCACTTCCACCTTTCCCTCTGTGCCCCTGTCGGGCCCCTGCACCTTTGGGTGCTATACGCCTCCCCCTCCATGCTCTCTTATCACCTGTTAGTTACAAGTTACCCACCGGTCCCTGTGGGTCTCTGTGGTCAGTGCTAACTGCGTCTGGTACTCTTAGCCTCTCACATATGATTTATTTTAGCTGTATGGACACCCAAGGGCACTGGTTACTCCTCTGCCCGCCTCAGCCACTGCACACTGGGAAATTTGTTACATCTCCCAGGTATTCGGCTGCTAGTTGCGGCGATCAAATACTGCGCGGTGTCCGTGAGGTGTTTACATACACGTCACCATAGACACCACCGCAATGCTTTCTGGACCTTGTAGGTCCAGACGCAATTGCGAGCGGCGCATGCGCAGTGGCTCCTTTTTGTCCGCTCACACGTGCGGCGACGTCAGACGGCGCACGTGTGGGGGGTACAAGAACGCCGGCATCCCAGGCCATTACACACACCAGGGATTTACAGGACACCGTTGCACCAGTTGTACTCCGGTTCGGAAGGCATTACCACTTACTATTCATGCTTGTAGACTTAGTCTCTTTTGCTTCCTATCGGCTTGCTTACACTATGCTGATAGTGTCTTTTGCTCTTCAGCTTGTTCCACCGGACGTCCCAATCGGCTGTAACTTGTTTTTCAGCCATCTATTCGATCCTGTACTACACTTTTTGGTGAGTGTCAAATTACC
Source organism: Aquarana catesbeiana (assembly GCF_042186555.1). Taxonomy (NCBI): domain Eukaryota; kingdom Metazoa; phylum Chordata; class Amphibia; order Anura; family Ranidae; genus Aquarana; species Aquarana catesbeiana. Next base: position 293,022,753 of record NC_133325.1, read on the forward strand.
TTTGCATATACTTAGCCTGTGTTATCTATTGACACTGCTAGTCTGCAATCTGTATTTTTTGACTTAGTCTTTTTGGGACTATGTTATGTGCTATATAATTTTTCTTCCCATTAACCCTTAGAGATATTTGCTCCATCTCACACCCTTTGGTTAATCATCTTCAACATTGATTGCCCTCCGGTGTCCTGCTATCTACTCATAATAGAATTAATGTAAGTAGAAGTTAGAGACTATGTTAGTCCTATATTATGTTTTCCTTTTAATTGATGGGCCTTTATGAGGCTTCTCTAGGACCCACCTAAATGTATTCATTTATATACAATTCTATTTTTAGACACACACTCCGTCAGGCCTTTCTGATTGCCCCCTGCAGCTACCCACTGTAATCTCTGTTTGAGACCTTGTCCCGGATGCATGTGGCACCTGTCCCTGGTGACTTACAGGTATATGTCTACCATCTTTAGATAGCCTGGTCGGGGTTTTCGTTGGCGCCCTGACGCATGGGGGACTTGTTGGGGCTAACCTGGGGTGGTGGTTAGTGGTCTACTCTGACAGCCCGCAAACATATATACATGTCTTTTGTATCTAATGTACCAATTCTTTTAGAACTTTCCTTGATTGTTATATTTCTCTCTATAGAGTGAACTGTAGCGCTGTAGGTATTAAACATCTGTCCCTGAGGAAGCCATCACTGGCGAAACATGTCGGATATCTAAAATACCTACTCACTGAACTGGCCGCCACGCTCTTCAGGCCAAGTCACGTGAAAAAAAATTTTTGCTACAGAATTGATTTTAGATTATGCACACCTTGTTTCTGTGATTTCCATGTCCACTTTTAAGAATTTATGTCAATAAAAATTAATCTTGATTTTATTTTGAGTACATTGTGTTTCTCTTGGCACCGCCATAATCCCTGTACTCCCTCCCTCTGGCTTGACTTTCTTGTTTCATGGTGTCTCCAAATATCTGAGGGCGCTCTGGGTGTACCTATAAGAAGGGTGGTCATCCAGAATACCTACTATTTCCTTTCAATCACCATGAACCCAAAGAAGATTTTTACCACATATCCAACTCACCAGCTATCATGTTTCCTTCTCATAGCTGTCTGAAGCCCAGTTTGCTTTTGACAGGTTGAATACCTTGTTCACATATCCTGGGACATCTGGATCCATCCCTGAATTTTGTGGATATTAATGAAATTCTATGCTAACACTCGACCCCAAAGTATTGTTGCCTTCTTCTTGCATAAGATTAGCTCATCTGAAAGGAGCCAATATATTCATAACATAGAATAGTTATCAATTAAAGTAGCCTTGGAGGAATGGTGCTAATTGGTGGAAGGTGGCTATTTGGTGCAACTGATAAACATCTTGGACCTTGCCAAGATAAGGCAGGCTCTCTTGTTTTACAGATTCAGCTTTCATCTAATCTACTGGCCCAGTTCTAAGAATGTAAAGTCCAATGCTATACCCTGGATGTTCTTGCTAACCCAAATGTTTTTGAGCTAGACCTTCATCAGTCCCATGATTTGTTAATGCATGAGGACAATATCTATGTTCCTGAGGATCTTTGGGTTTCTGTCCTCAAATTGTACAACAATCTTCTAGTTGCTAGGCACTTTGTTGACACAGGAGTTGGTATCTTGTGGTGGTCTAATCTTTCCAAGGTCTGCAAGTTGTTCACCTTATCCTGCCCCAACTGTGCCTGTGTTCAAAGAGCAGTAGAACCAAGAGTTGGGGTTTACTCAGGATCTTAAAAGAAGATGTTATCTATTGACTTCATTTTGGACCTTCCCATGTCTGGAGGTTGTAATTCCATTCTTGTTGCTTTTTATATATACTTAGCAATATAACTCACTTTGTTCTAATGAAGGGTGCTACCTCAGCAGCCATAGTGGAAGTCTTTATTAAAGAAATCATTAGGCTATTTTGTGTTTTTGATTACACTGTTTTTGACAAGGAAGTCTAGTACACCTCAAAGTTCTGGTACGGGCTCTATATTATGCTGCAGCTACTTTTCTCTGTCTTTAGTACTACCACTCTCAGACCAATGGTCAGGTCACTAGAACAAACCAAGCTCTAGAGCAGGAACATGCAATTAGCGGACCTCCAGCTGTTGCAGAACTACAAGTCCCATGAGGCATAACAAGACTCTGACAGCCACAAGCATGACACCCAGAGGCAGAGGCATGATGGGACTTGTAGTTTTGCAACAGCTGGAGGTCTGCTAATTGCATATCCCTGCTCTAGAGCAATAACTCAGGTACTTCTCTTCATCTTCCCAGGGTAGCTGGGCCTCATTGCTCCCCATGTCAGAGTTTGAATTTAACAATGCCCTGTACTCTGTGACCTCACAGTCTCTATTTTTTGCTAATCATGCAATTTGTTATTTTTCTCTCCCCACTTGCTGTGCTGAATCTTCAGTTCTTGGCAGGGTTATGCTTTAAGTTCCATTTTGAAGAAACTCCAGTCCTTGCTGTGTCAATCCAATCCAGAACCAAACAGGGGGCAGATAAAAAGAGAAGTAATTGTTCCTTTCCTGTACATTGTATAACATGTTTCTAGAATGTAAATAAAATATCCATAGTGTTAAAATCCCCTTGACCTTAATTAATTAGTAAGCTGCACTGTGTTTTTCTTTGGATGCAGCATTTCGTATTAAGGTGTCTTTGAACTACAGGCAAATCAGGTCAAATGCAACCTTTTTGCAACCGAATGTTGTGTTTTTTCATTCAAACACAGCTGCATGTGTTTCACTAGAATGCCTGCAGACATGAACCCTTAATCTGCTTTCGAGTACTCCAGTTCAAAGCATACTACACATTAAAATGAAGGAGAAAACCTGACCACAAATATACTTCCAGCTAGAGTGTGGCCACTCTGCTTTCCAGTGGCCAATCTACAAACTGATTAAATCTTTCTAAGAATTTTTTTTAGAGGTTTGGTTCAATTGATGACTGACTTAGTGCACATATTAAGAAAATGTATGTGAGATTAACAGTAATTGAAATACTTTTATACTAGGTATACAATTTTGAAATCCATTTCTACAGAATGTAACACAGTACATTCACAAAGGTGAAAGGTCTTTAAAAGACCTTATTTGACTGATCAAGTTTTCTATTCTTTTGCTTCCTCACATTGTATTGTTCAACCTCTGCAGGTTGCTCATTTTTAATTGATATTTCATGAATTATTCAGTTGCACACTGTATTTTTTAAAGATGACTGGGGTTACCATTATTTTTAAAGTCTGCCAACCCTATACAACCATTAAATATGGGATGAAGGGGGTCTCATTAAATTAGCTGGAGAGAAACTTAGAAGCAGAGATGAAATGGCAATATAAAATTCTTTGCATTTTCATTAGTCTGAACAATTAAACACTTCTCATTGTCAATCGTGTGTCTAGATATCAACCTCAGCAAGTTAGTGTATATTAGGTTACACACTTTCAAATAATAACACTCAAAGCTCTGAATTATTAGTAAAAAATAATACATGTGTGTGTGTGTGTGTGTTTTGTATACATATCTATCTATCTATCTATCTATCTATCTATCTATCTATCTATCTATCTATCTATCTATCTATCTATCTATCTATCTATATATATATATATATATATATATATATATATATATATATATATATATATATAGTATCTCACAAAAGTGAGTACACCCCTCACATTTTTGTAAATATTTTATTATATCTTTTTGTGTGACAACACTGAAGAAATGACACTTTGCTACAATGTAAAGTAGTGAGTGTACAGCTTGTATTTGCTGTCCCCTCCAAATAACTCAACACACAGCCATTAATGTCTAAAGCCGCTTACAACAAAAGTGAGTTCACCCCTAAGTGAAAATGTCCAAATGGGCCCAATTAGCCATTTTCCCTCTCCGATGTCATGTGACTCATTAGTTTTACAAGGTCTCAGGTGTCAATGGGGAGCAGGTGTGTTAAATTTGGTGTTATTCCATGCCCAAGAGGGTTAAGGCACTGCTGGAAAATAATGGTGGCCACACAAAATATTGACTTTGGGCCCAATTTGGACATTTTCACTTAGGGGTGTACTCACTTTTGTTGCCAGCGGTTTAGACATTAATGGCTGTGTGTTGAGTTATTTTGAGGGGACAGCAAATTTACACTGTTATACAAGCTGTAAACTTGCTAATTTACACTGTAGCAAAATGTAATTTCTTCAGTGTTGTCACATGAAAAGATATAATACAATATTTACAAAAATGTGAGGGGTGTACTCGATTTTGTGAGATACTGTATATAGATATATCTATATACAGTATCTCACAAAAGTGAGTACACCCTTCACATTTTTGAAAATATTTTATTATATCTTTTCATGTGACAACACTGAAGAAATGACACTTTGCTACAATGTAAAGTAGTGAGTGTACAGTTTGTAAAACAATGTAAATTTGCTGTCCCCTCAAAATAACTCAACACACAGTCATTAATATCAAAACCCCTGGCAACAAAAGTGAGTGTACCCCTAAGTGAAAAATGTCCAAATTGGGCCCAAAGTGTCAATATTTTGTGTGGCCACCATTATTTTCCAGCACTGCCTTAACCCTCTTGGGCATGGAGTTCACCAGAGCTTCACAGGTTGCCAATGAAGTCCTCTTCCACTCCTCCATGATAACATCACAGAGCTGGTGGATGTTAGAGACCTTGCGCGCCTCCATCTTCCATTCGAGGATGACCCACAGATGCTCAATAGGGTTTAGGTCTGGAGATATGCTTGGCCAGTCCATCGCCCTTACCCTCAGCTTCTTTAGCAAGGCAGTGGTCGTCTTGGAAGTATGTTTGGGGTCGTTATCATGTTGGAAAACTGCCCTGCGGCCCAGTCTCTGAAGGGAGGGGATCATGCTCGGCTTCAGTATGTCACAGTACATGTTGGCATTCATGGTTCCCTCAATGAACTGTAGCTCCCCATTGCCAGCAGCACTCATACAGCCCCAGACCATGACACTCCCACCACCATGCTTGACTGTAGGCAACACACACTTTTACTCCTCACCTGGTTGCTGCCACACACATTTGACATCATCTGAACCAAATAAGTTTATCTTGGTCTCATCAGACCACAGGACATGGTTCCAGTAATTCATGTCTTTAGTCTGCTTGTCTTCAGCAATCTGTTTGCAGGCTTTCCTGTGCATCATCTTTAGAAGAGGCTTCCTTCTGGGACGACAGCCATGTAGACCAATTTGATGCAATGTGCGGCGTATGGTCTGAGCACTAACAGGCTGACCCCCCACCCCCTCAACCCCTGCAGCAATGCTGGCAGCACTCATACGTCTATTTCCCAAAGACATCCTCTGGATATGACACTGAGCACATGCACTCAACTTCTTTGGTCGACCATGGCGAGGCCTGTTCTGAGTGGAACCTGTCCTGTTAAACCGCTGTATGGTCTTGGCCACTGTGCTGCAGCTCAGTTTCAGGGTCTTGGCAAACTTCTTATAGCCTAGACCATCTTTATGTATATATATATATATATATATATATATATATATATATATATATATATATAATTAAGATAACAATTCAGGGGCTTTGTGTAGTAGGTTTCAACTCAGGCATTTATTATAATTGTTCATACTGTATACTAGAGTTTCCAAGTCGCAGCGTTTGTTCCTACAAATGTTGCCTACTGGTTTGAAAACTGACCAACAGCACTTTTTGCACAGTGCTTCTTCTACATATTGTATCTTTATCTGGTCATAAACTAATAGATTTTTTCCAACTAAAAAATTCCTCTATCCACTCAAATGGCATGGACAGAAGAATCTCTCTTTGTGGGCTATTGGGCTATTGTATTCTAAAAACCGCTAGAACCTGCTGTCAGAATACCAAATAGGTAACAGGCCCTGTTTGGCCAACCATTTTCAGCCCAACACCTTAGACAAAACAAATGATTAAGTTTGTAATCAACTTTGTTGAGCCGGGAAGACCACCCAGTGCTAAAATTTTAGCTGAAATTCACAGTGGATAGCCAGCTTTTAATTGAGTTATTATCATCATTGTTCTTGAGTTGTTAAAGCAGAGTTCCACTGGTTTTTGAGTTTATTATAAGTCAGCAGCTACAAAAAGTATAGCTGCTGACTTTTAATAAACAGCCACTCACCTGTCCCATAGTCCAGCGATGCAACTACCTGAAGCCTCCATTCTCTCCCCTCCTCTTCACAGCTCTGACACTGTGAGTGTGGGTGCCCGGCTGTGACAGTTTACGGCTTCACAGCCGGGTATGCGCTGCACATGCGCGAGCCGTGCTGTGCTCTGTCAATGGCCAGGCAATGTTCTGGGACCTTCATGTGTCCCAGAACATTGCCGGGAGGGAGGGGCCACCTAGGAATTGCCTAGGCGTTCAGAAGGAGGAAGGAGGAAGTGGGACAGGAAGTCCCACTCCAAACCAGATACCCAGCCCCCCCTCCCAAAAAAATGACATGCCAATTGTGGCATGTCAGGGGGCTAAGGTACTTAAAGTGGAAGTTCCACTTTTGGGTGGAACTCCGCTTTAAGTTAATAACTATTTAACAGCAGGATTTATCACACAAAACTATATATTTAACAAATAGCTGGTCATTTATAAATATGTTTTCCTTCATGACTGACTTAACTTTACTGCACATTTGAAGAAAAAGTATGTGAGATTATATGAGTACATTAATTGACAGACATACTTGCAGCATTCAACAAGAAAGAGCCCTTGTAAATTCTTGAAATGTGCTGACAATTGTTCTTTACATACAAATATAGGGCAAACATCAAAATCTAGGTCACTAAAATTATATTCAATAAGACTCTAAAACTCACTGGGGTTGATTTACTCATAAACTAATAGCTGTTTACTTATTAAGGTGAATGTTCACTTTGCAAAGTGTATCTTCACATTTTTTGTAAATAAGGTGAAGCTTTCCTCTCTTTGGATCCAAATCATCAACAAGCAAAATGAATAAAAATATGTTTGCTTGTAAGTGATTGGAACATTGGAACAAAGTAAATACCTTCACCTGGTTCACTAAGCTGTGAATACTCACTTTGCTTTGTGAAAATATATCATGCAGATTGTATATTTACACAGTAAATGAATTATACTTGAAACTACAGCATATAGCAGTGATATGCTGAAACTTTTTTGTTCCAACATATTCTAAAATAGACAGAAGTATTTTTTTGCTGGCTGGGAATATGACACGTTCCATGCAGAAAAAAGTAAGTCTACTTGTTAATGTATTCTGACCTAAGTATGTTTTTTGGAGCTTTTGCTTTCGTAAGGCCCTATTGTCCTTCACACTGCTTTAATGTAAAGCTTTTAGGTTCCTTTAGCCTACCTCACTATAACCCATCTGGTGAAAAGAAAAAATTAATGTAAAAAGTCAATTGGCTGCTTATGCATTTTATGTGTTCCTGTCCCCTTTGTCACCTTTAAATATTTTCAAACAATCGCATCATAACATACTATAATTTCCTTGTGTAGTGCTTTAGCTACAAGGTTTTTTTTAGACCCTCAGACATTTAAATCGAATGCCTAGCGTAGCAACCGCATATAAACCTATTTAACATTCTGTGTTTACAGCAACTGACTAAATAGTGAAAACTACATGTAGTAGAAACTTGTAATAAAGGAATGTTGGGAATATGCAGTATACAGTGAGCAATGTAATTATAATTACAGGTGTATTCATATTGTAGTCCTGTAATTGAGAAGGCCACAATGTTTGTTTTCCACAAATACAAAAATGTAATCTAAGTCACAGGTTAGTTATATGTGCATAAGAAATTACATTAGATGTTAGCATTACCATGATTAATGCAAAATGCTGTCTAATTATCTTTCAAGAGCTATTTAGAGAAAAGAAGGATTTAATAGATACTTATGGTCTTACATTAGTGAGAAGACAATATGAGATTTATCCATTCTGTAGGTATACTTCAAATACAGTTCTTGCAGTTATTTTATGGTAGGGTTTTATACAGCATGTATTATTATTTTTTGGCATTTGAACGGTGTATTTAATTACCAGTTTTGTTGCAAGGGTGAGGGATTTAGTCTCTAGATTGGGCTAATTCCTGCATAACAGATATCCATGATTTTTTCCCAATATATCATAAGAGACAATCATATTTCAGATATCTTATTTACTTCTAAAAGCTACATAAAGCCCCTCTTCCTAATGATATAATCTTTGAATACTTAAAGACCGGTGAAAGTCTTTACTTTCTAACCTCTAGTCACAGAGTGAGTAGGCCAGTGATATTCACTATATACTTCCTACTGGGTTACTGTTATAATTAGGGATGACGATATAGAAATTAGGGATGGGCTGAACGACCCCCTTTTCAGTTCACACCAAAACTTTCGAACATCGTGAAAGTTCAGAACCGAATGACGAACCCCATAGAACCCCATAGAAGTCTATGAGACCCGAATTGGAAAAATCAAAAGTGTCCATTTTGAAGGCTTATATGCAAATAATTTGGCATGTGAACTCTATTAATTCGCAAATTCCAGAAAATTAATATAAGCGGCGCTAGTGGTAATGGTAAGTGACCATGTGTGTGACCAGTATACTAAGTGATATCAAGAACACAGATTATATATATCACACAAAACAATAATTAGTATATCACATATAGCCACCCTGTGTCACAAAAATATGTTAGGTTGTAGAAGTGATGTTGTAAAGTCCATCAATAGGAAAGACACCGTGAATGATGTGCAGATTTCTAAAATGTCCACCAAAATCAAACATGCCAGTGATTCCTCTCCCTTCAGATTCAAAACTCACCGGATGAATATGCCTCACACTCTCATGTTTTGGCAAATAAGTGTGATAAACCTTACAATCAGGTTTAAACGAAAGATCCAAGTTCCATCTGTGTATATACCATTTCACTCCACATGTAAATAAAAAATGCACTGATAGTGTATTAACGTAAAACCAGATTTAATATTCACTATGTATACTTCAAACATTGCATTCACATAAAATCTCTTTAAACCGAGCAAAAAAATCACAGCAACATCATCTCCCAATCCTCCTGTGTAAACGCCCAACATGAGATGCAATAATGGTCACGGCGGACCCAAGGTGTGCGGATAAGGCTCTCACCACCACTCACTGATCCTCGCTAACTCGGGCTTGGATCCCCCGCTCTCACCCTCAGACTCGATCCATCGCGTCCTCCGTCACACGCTGCTACAGATGGATGCTGTACAGCCACGCCCAGACATGTTTCGTCATACCTGACTTACTCATGGGATGGTGGCCCCGCCCCCATTATTTAAGAACCGTCAGAAGAGGAGACACCGTCACACAGCAGGAGCCTCCCTCCATGCCAGCATGAATGCGGAGCTGCCCGGAGAAGAAAATGAAGAAGAGAAGAAGAGAAGAAGATGAAGAAGAAGATGAAGAAGAGAAGAAGATGAAGAGAAGAGCGGGAGCCTCCCCCCATGCCATGGGTGCGGAGCAGCCCGAGGAGAAGAAGATAGAAGATGCCGCGGAGGAGATGCTGGATGAGAATGCCGGAGGTAGAACCAGAAGAGCCAGAAGAACCAGAAGAAGAAGATGAAGGAAGATAGAAGAAAGAAGAAAGAAGAAGCATTTAAATAAAGGAATTGTCAAAAACTGTCTCTTGTCATTTTTAACATTTTTGATAGTTTTTTAGTAAAATGGTAGGGGTACTAGTACCCCCTTACCCTTTCACACAGGGGGAGCCGGGATCTGGGGGTCTCCTTCTTAAAGGGGGCTTCCAGATTCCGATAAGCCCCCCACCCACAGACCCCCACAACCACCGGCCAGGGTTGTGGGGATGAGGCCCTTGTCCTCATCAACATGGGGACAAGGTGTTTTGGGGGGCTACCCCAAAGCACCCTCCCAATGTTGAGGGCACGTGGCCTGGTACGGTTCAGGAGGGGGGCCGCTATCTCGCCCCCCCTCTTTTCCTGTGGCCTGCCAGGTTGCGTGCTCGGATAATTGTCTGGTATGGATTTTTGAGGGGACCCCATGCCATTTTTTTTTTTTGGCGTGGGGTTCCCCTTAATATCCATACCAGACCTAAAGGACCTGGTATGGAATTTAAGGGGACCCCCACATCATTTTTTTTTAAATTTTGGTTCGGGGTTCCCCTGTGGGGAATTCCCATGCCATTTTTATCAATGAACTTCTATGTGTATTGTCGGACCGGCAATGCAATAGCCGCGAGTAGTTTTAATGACTTTTTTCCTTTGAAATGTCATTTTGCTGTCAGACTGTTCTAAACACGGGAAACATGCGCCCCTTCACAGGGATACTATAGACACCCCCAGCTACAAAATTTAAAGGGATATTACACTTTTATTGTTTTGACTTTAAGCATTATTAAAATCACTGCTCCTGAAAAAACGGCCGTTTTTAAAACTTTTTTTGCATTGATCCATGTCCCCTGGGGCAGGACCCAGATCCCCAAACACTTTTTATGACAATAACTTGCATATAAGCCTTTAAAATTAGCACTTTTGATTATTCATGTTCGTGTCCCATAGACTTTAACGGTGTTTGCGTGTTCTAGTGCGAACCGAACAAGGGGGTGTTCGGCTCATCTCTACTATGTATACGCGATAGAATTTTCCGACAACAAAACCGTGGATTTTTTTCTGAAGGACATTGGCTCAAACTTGTCTTGCATACACACGGTCACAAATGTTATCTGTATGTTATCAGCATAGTATCTACTATTACCTGTGCAATGCATATATTTATATGTAGGGATGAGCCGAACACCCCCGGTTCGATTCGCACCAGAACCTGCGAACGGACCGAAAATTTTCACTAACGTTAGTGCCCCATTGACGTCTATGGGACTCGAACGTTCGAAATCAAAAGTGCTAATTTTAAAGGCGAATTTGCATGGTATTGTCCTAAAAAGGTTTATATGCAAGTTATTGTCATAAAAAGTGTTTGGGGACCCGGGTCCTGCCCCAGGGGACATGTATCAATGCAAAAAAACTTTTAAAAACAGCCGTTTTTTCTGGGGCAGTGATTTTAATGATGCTTAAAGTAAAAAAAAAAATAAGTGAAATATTCCTTTAAATATCGTGCCTGGGGTGTGTCTATAGTATGCCTGTAAAGTGGCGTGTGTTTCCCGTTCTTAGAACAGTCCCTGGACAACATGTCATTTTTAAAGGAAAAAAAGTCATTTAAAACTGCTTGCAGCTTTAATGTAATGTCGGGTCCTGGCAATATGGATGAAAATCAGTGAGACAAATGGCATGGGTACCCCCAGTCCATTACCAGGCCCTTTGGGTCTTGTATGGATATTAAGGGGAACCCCGCACCCAAACTAAAAAAGGAAAGGTGTGGGGCCCCCAGGCCCTATATACTCTAAACAGCAGTATACAGGCGGTGCAAACAAGACAGGGACTGCAGATTTGTTGTTAAGTAGAATCTGTTTGTAATTTTGAACTGGTACATGTTTAACGTGTTTAGCTTCAGCCAAAAAATCTATTTTAAGCTTTTTGGAAAACCTAGGGAAGGGTTATCACCCCTGTGACATTTGTTTTGCTGTCTGTGCTCCTCTTCAGAAGATTTCACCTCACTTTTTGTCCCAATGACAAATGTTTTTTGAAAATTTGTGTTTTTTTGTGAAACAAGGATTGGTGATAAAGCATCAGTGGAAAGGAGAAAAGTGTTTTCCTATATTAACTCTTACAGGAGAGAATTTCCCTTCCTAGGGGTAGATTTCATCTCACTTCCTGTTGTCTCCTTCCGTTTGCAAGTAGGAGTCGTTTGTAAGTTTGAAAGTAGGGGCCTGCCCTATATACTCAGCAGAAATTTGGGCCTTAGGTGTTGTTGTGGCCACACACTGTAAGCCCTCACAGGGCCCTGCTGTGAAATATTAGATCAAGAATTGTAATTACATGCCCCTGTTGAACAGGGGCAGAAAAATTGGGCCTTTGGTGGTGGTGGTGGTGCTGGTTCCACAACACTGTAAGTCCTCACAGATACTCTTGGTGGGCACAGAAATGGGCCCTGCTGTGAAATATTAGATCAAGAATTCTATTTACATGTTCCTGTTGAACAGGGGCTGAAAAATTGGGCCTTAGGCACTGGTGCTGGTGCCACAACACTGGAACCCCTCACAGATACTCTGGTTGGAGCGCAGGAACTAGCCCTGCTGCAAAGAATTGCATCAAAAATTGTAATTACACACCCCTGTTGAACAGGGGCTGAAAAGTTGGGCCTTAGGCACTGGTGCTGGTGCCACAACACTGCAACCCCTCACAGATACTCTAGTTGGAGCACAGGAACTAGCCCTGCTGCAAAGAATTGCATCAAAAATTGTAATTACACGCCCCTGTTAAACAGGGGCTGAAAAATTGGGCCTTAGGCACTGGTGCTGGTGCCACAACACTGCAACCCCTCACAGATACTCTAGTTGGAGCGCAGGAACTAGCCCTGCTGCAAAGAATTGCATCAAAAATTGTAATTACACGCCCCTGTTAAACAGGGGCTGAAAAATTGGGCCTTAGGCACTGGTGCTGGTGCAACAACACTGCAACCCCTCACAGATACTCTAGTTGGAGCGCAGGAACTAGCCCAGCTGCAAAGAATTGCATAAAAAATTGCAATTACATGCCCCTGTTAAACAGGGGCTGAAAAATTGGGCCTTAGGCACTGGTGGCGGGACTGGCGGCGCCCAGAACCAAAAATGTTCTTACAAGCTATCATCATGATCATTGAGGAGGAAGAGGATAATTACTCAGTATAACAGGATAGTCACTCAGCATCAGCATAGGCAGTCTTTGAAGGGATCTGACATTTCAAAAAAATGTATTCGGTTACATTGGTAGCTGGTGGTGATCTAAGACTGATTCATTTTTATGAAGGTCAGTCGATCGACCGAGTCGGTGGACAGACGCACCCTGTGATGGGTTACAAAGCCTCCAGCAGCACTCAATGTGCGTTCCGAAAGAACGCTGGATGCAGGACAGGACAGTAGCTCAATTGCATACTGTGCAAGCTCTGGCCAGTGATCCATCCTCAAGACCCAGTAACCCAGAGGATTTTTGGTGGGAAAGGTGTCCAAGTCAGATCTTGCCCCTAGGTATTCCTGCACCATGTAAAACAGACGCTGGCGATGGTTGCTGTAACCGATCATACCTTGGGGCTGCGGACTAAAAAATTGTCTGAACGCATCGGCCAGACGGCCACCTTCTCCACTGCTCCTTCTTTGACTGACTGAAGCCTCAGCAACATGTTGTCCAGAAACAGGGGTTTGTAACCTCCCAGTCTCTGGGAACGCGTTGCACAGACCTTTCTGCAAGGCCTCCCGAAGATGTTTCATCCTCTGCTCCCTTTGCGATGGCAAGATAAGGTCCGCAACCTTACCCTTATAACGTGGATCAAGGAGGGTTGCCAGCCAGTATTTTTCTTTCTCCTTGATACCACAAATACGAGGATCCTTCCGCAGGCTTTGTAGAATCAGGGAGGCCATGCAGTGTAGGTTTGCTGAGGCATTCAGTCCGGAGTCCTCTGGGTCACTAAGGACAACATGATCCGCAGCCACCTCCTCCCAGCCACGTACAAGTCCATGGGTTTCTTGGGACTGTAAATGATCCCTTATAAACTGCTGCTGATGCTGAGTGCCAGGCTCCACCTCCATACTGACACAATCCTCCTCTTCCTGTGTGATCGGCGGGCATGCAGGAACACTGTCTGGATAAAGGGGGGTCTTGAGAGCTAAGGAAGTCCTCCTCTTCCTGCCTCTGTTCTGCCTCAAATGCCCTGTCCATTATTCCACGCAGCGTGTGCTCCAACAGGTGGACAAGGGGACAGTGTCACTGATATATGCACTGTCACTGCTCACCATCCTCATGGCCTCCTCAAATCGTGACAGGACAGTGCATGCATCCCTGATCATGGCCCACTGGCGTGGGGAAAAAAACAAGCTCCCCTGACCCTGTCCTGGTGCCATAGTCGCACAGGTACTCATTGATGGCCCTCTGCTACGTGTGCAGCCACTGCAGCATGGCCAACGTTGAGTTCCACCTGGTGGGCATGTCACAGATTAGGCGGTTCTTGGGCAGGGTAAATTCCTTTTGGTGGTCTGCCAGCCGAGTACTGGCAGAAATGCATACAGACTTTCCTGGCCTGCCTGAGGACATCCTGTAAGCCCGGGTACCTGCCCAAGAACTGCTGCACCACCAAGTTAAGGACATGAGCCAAACAGTGCACATGGGTCATTTGTCCCTGTCGGAGGGCGGAGAGGAGCTTGGTGCCATTGTCACAAACCACCATTCCTGCCTTAAGTTGGCGTGGTGTAAACCACCTCTGAACCTGCCCCTGCAGAGCTGACAGAATCTTTGCCCCAGTGTGGCTCCTGTCCCCCAAGCACACCAGCTCAAGCACAGCATGGCATCTTTTGGCCTGCATACTTGAGTAGCCCCTTGAACACCTACGGAGCACCGCTGGTTCCAAGGACAAAGCACAGGAAGAGGCAATGGAGGAAGAAGAAGAGGAGGGGTGGAGGAGAGAGGTGTGTCAGAATCATTAGTAGTGGCATTTTGGAGGCGTGGTGGCAGAACAACCTCCAACACTACTGCACCTTGTCCTGCATCCTTCCCAGCTGCCAGCAGAGTCACCCAATGCACCGTGAAACTTAGGTAACATCCCTGTCCATGCCTGCTGGACCATGAGTCAGTGGTAATATGCACCTTACCGCTGACCGCCCTGTCCAGCGAGGCATGGACATTGCCTTCCACATGCCAGTAGAGAGCAGGAATCGCCTTCCGTGAGAAAAAGTGGCGTTTGGGAACCGCACATTCCACAAACTCATGGAAGGAGGCAGAGTCTACCAACTGAAAAGGTAGCAGTTGAAGTGCTAGCAATTTTGCCAAGCTAGCATTCAACCGCTGGGCATGTGGATGGCTGGGAGCGAACTTCTTTCAGTGGTGCAGCAGCTGGGGCAGGGAAATTTGCCAGGTACAATCTGACGTCGGTGTACCGAAAGCAGATTGCCCACAAGTACTTGGCTGTGACACACCTAATTCTACACCTTCATTCCTCTTAGTGCAGGTCTCAGAGAGGACTGAAGGTATAGCGGGGTTGGATATCTCAGCTGATGAGGAGCAAGGAGAGGTCCTCTTTGTTCTTTGGTGTGGGTCTTTTAGATATGATTGCCAAGGACCTGCATGGCAGGTCAACATATGTCTGGTCAAGCATGTGGTGCCCAAGCGGGAGATGTTTTGGCGAGATACGCTTGAGACCAGGGGCGGACTGACAACTCATGGGGCCCCCGGGCAATAGGAGATCCTGGGGCCCCCTGTCCCCGCTCATGTGTTCCCACCCACACTCAAGCCACACCCACACAAATCCCCACTTACATTTTGCACTGCCCACACTACATGCGTTCGTCACAGAATTACATTAAAGAAAGTGCAACAATGGTACCTTTCCAAAATTAAAGTGATTGTAAAGGCTCTTTTTTTTTTTTAAATAACAAACATATCATACTTGCCTCCACTGTGCAGCTCGTTTTGCACAGAATGGCCCCAAACCTCGACATCTGGGGGTGGCTTTCGCGGCTCCTCCCCACATCAGATAACTCCCTAGGAGAAGCGCTCTCCGGGGGGGGGGGTTACCTCGCAGGTGCGCTCCCGTGTCCAGCATTTGCGTCTATAGACACGTTTACATACATGTGCTCATCCTACATAAAGCTTTTCATATAGAGCATGTGTGGGGATCATGGGGGTGCTTTACATTTTTTTTATTATTATTTTTATTAACTTTATATCATTTTCACTGATCACCAATGTAAGGAGCATTCTTCCCACTGATCACCAATGTAAGGAACATTCTTCTCACTGATCACCAATATAAGGAGCATTCTTCCCACTGACCACCAATGTAAGGAGCATTCTTCCCACTGATCACCAATGTATAGAAACATTCTTCTCACTGACCACCAATATAAGGAACATTCTTCTCACTGACCACCAATGTAAGGAACATTCTTCTCACTGACCACCAATGTAAGGAACATTCTTCTCACTGACCACCAATGTAAGGAACATTCTTCTCACTGACCACCAATGTAAGGAACATTCTTCTCACTGACCACCAATGTAAGGAACATTCTTCTCACTGACCACCAATGTAAGGAACATTCTTCTCACTGACCACCAATGTAAGGAACATTCTTCCCACTGACCACCAATGTAAGGAACATTCTTCCCACTGACCACCAATGTAAGGAACATTCTTCCCACTGACCACCAATGTAAGGAACATTCTTCTCACTGACCACCATTGTAAGGAACATTCTTCCCACTGACCACCAATGTAAGGAACATTCTTCTCACTGACCACCAATGTATAGAAACATTCTTCCCACTGACCACCAATGTAAGGAGCATTCTTCCCACTGATCACCAATGTAAGGAACATTCTTCTCACTGACATCCAATGTATAGAAACATTCTTCTCACTGACCACCAATGTAAGGAACATTCTTCCCACTGACCACCAATGTAAGGAACATTCTTCCCACTGACCACCAATGTATAGAAACATTCTTCTCACTGACCACCAATGTAAGGAACATTCTTCCCACTGACCACCAATGTAAGGAACATTCTTCCCACTGACCACCAATGTAAGGAACATTCTTCCCACTGACCACCAATGTAAGGAACATTCTTCCCACTGACCACCAATGTATAGAAACATTCTTCTCACTGACCACCAATGTAAGGAACATTCTTCTCACTGATCACCAATGTAAGGAACATTCTTCCCACTGACCACCAATGTAAGGAACATTCTTCCCACTGACCACCAATGTATAGAAACATTCTTCTCACTGACATCCAATGTAAGGAACATTCTTCCCAATATTTATTTAATCCATATTGAGCACTATATTTGATTGGCTGCTTCTGCTTGGCACACACGCACAATCACAATCACGCACATGATGATGAAGTCATCATCATGTGCGATTGTGCGTGTTTGCCAGGCCTAAGCAGAAGCAAACAGCCAATCAAATATAGTGCTCAATATGGATTCAATAAATATGCATAGCCATAGATATCATAAATGACTACAGGAGATAACCAGAGACTGCGAATGTGACAACAGGAGATAACCAGAGACTGCGAATGCAACTACAGGAAATAACCAGACTACGAATGCGACTACAGGAGATAACCAGACTGGGGATGCGACTACAGGAAATAACCAGACTGCGAATGCGACTACAGGAGATAACCAGAGACTAGGGATGCGACTACAGGAGATAACCAGACTGTGAATGTGACTACAGGAAATAACCAGAGACTGCAAATGCGACTACAGGAAATAACCAGACTGCGAATGCGACTACAGGAAATAACCAGATTGCGAATGCAACTACAGGAAGTAACCAGAGACTGCGAATGCGACTACATTAAATAACCAGAGACTGCGAATGCAACTACAGGAAATGACCAGAGACTGCGAATGCGACTACAGGAAATGACCAGACTGCGAATGCGACTACAGGAAATGACCAGACTGCGAATGCGACTACAGGAAATGACCAGACTGCGAGTGCGACTACAGGAAATGACCAGACTGCGAATGCGACTACAGGAGATAACCAGAGACTGCGAATGCGACAACAGGAGATAACCAGACTGCGAATACGACTACAGGAAGTAACCAGACTGCGAATGCGACTACAGGAAATGACCAGACTGCGAATGCGACTACAGGAAATGACCAGACTGCGAATGCGACTACAGGAGATAACCAGAGACTGCGAATGCGACAACAGGAGATAACCAGACTGCGAATGCGACTACAGGAAGTAACCAGACTGCGAATGCGACTATAGGAGATAACCAGACTGGGGATGCGACTACAGGAGATGACCAGGTAGCCAGTTTTAAAATTCAAACTTTCAGCAATGCACAGCTATACACGGGGATAAACAACATTTCCAGGGATGCTTTAGCAAAAAAAAAGGGGTCTACAGGCCGGGTATATACGGTAGGCAGAAGGACCTACCTGACCAGTCGGGCTCACCTCCCGCTCTCAGAGGTCCGGGGGCGGGGCTTTCGTCGGTAGGGGGCGGGGCTTTCATCGATAGGGGTGGAGCTTTCGTCAGTAGGGGGCGGAGCTTTCGTCGGTAGGGGCGGGGATTTTTGTGGTCCAGAGCGGAGCTCTCAGAAGTGCAGGAGAGACGCTCTATACAGACTCAGACTACATGAGGAGGGGCGGGGCAGGGCAGGGTCAGAGCGTCAGTGGAGCTCCCTGCCCCGCCCCTCCCTGCTGACAGAGCCTCTCTCATCCTAAGCCGAGGTCTGCTCTGGCAGCGGGCTGGCCACGGCGACCGGGAGGACGGGGTTTTCGTGTGGTGCGGCGGGCGGCTTTTTTCCGCTGCTGACTGAGCAGCTCATGGGGCCCCTCCTGACGTCGGGCCCTCGGTCGGCGACCGAGTGACCGAATGGTCAGTCCGCCCCTGCTTGAGACATATGTTGCAAATAGCAGCAGTGCGATCTGATGCACTAGTCTCAAAAAAGGCCCACACCAAAGAACTTTTGGAATAGCGCGCAGAGACAGCAGCGCCCTGCACATATGGAACTTTGCGGTGTGATGCAGTCAGTGTAATGCCCTTAGGCTGGCCCCTGGAGGGCATCCTGCTTCTTTGGTGATGGGCCTCCTCCTCCTCCTCCTTTCTCCTATCAGGCACCCACGTTGAGTCAGTGACCTCATTATCCCCTCCCTCCTCATCACTGGAGCAAACCTGGCAGTATGCTGCAGCAGGGGGAGCATTACTGCCAGATTGCTGTCCTTCTTGGGCACCCCTTCTGTCCGTGCTCACATTACTCCCTTTATCTAGCTCAGTATCATCATCAAGGTCTTCTAAACGCTGGGCATCCTCCTGGAGCATGTACCCAACATTGTGGTCAAACAGTTCGAGGGACTCCTCAGGAGGACATGGTGGGGCTAGGGAAGAAGTCACTGATGCCATTGAGACGAGGGAAGAGGCCGCGTTGGCAGCTGCTTTGCCAGACAAAGTACCCTGAACATGGGTGAGAGAGGATGAGGAGGATGAGGACAGCTTGGTCATCCACTCGACCAAGTCTTCTCAACACGGCCAGCTGCCTAAAAAAAGGCCAAGCGTGTCCCACGGCCACGTGCTGATGAGGATGCACCGTCTCCATGACCAGCAATGTTGCCTCTAGACACAGACATACTCTTCCAGACATACTAATGGCCTGCAGTGAGATGTAGCTGCACTAAGCTGGGATATATATATATATATATATATATATATATATATATATATATATATATATATATATATATATATATATACTGATATATGATCTATATATATACTGATACTGCAGCTAGCAAGCTAGCAAAATCAACTGCCTGCCTGTAGTATGAGAACACCACCAATCTTCTACAGGTAGCTTTAGATGAACACTGTGCAGAGGTCGCACTACACTAACTTGTAGCTTTAGCTGAACACTGTGCAGAGGACGCACTGCACCAACGTTAAAATAATGTAGCTGCCTGCGGTAGTGATAGGATCAGGAAAACACCACCAACCTTCTACAGATAGCTTTAGCTGAACACTGTGCAGAGGTCGCACTAGACTAACGTGTAAATAATGTAGCTGCCTGCGGTAGTGATAGGATCAGGAAAACACCACCAACCTTCTACAGGTAGCTTTAGCTGAACACTGTGCAGAGGTCGCACTACACTAACGTGTAAATAATGTAGCTGCCTGCGGTAGTGATAGGATCAGGAAAACACCACCAATCTTCTACAGGTAGCTTTAGCTGAACACTGTGCAGAGGTCGCACTACACTAACGTGTAAATAATGTAGCTGTCTGCGGTAGTGATCGGATCAGGAAAACACCACTAACCTTCTACAGATAGCTTTAGCTGAACACTGTGCAGAGGATGCACTACACTAACTTTAAAATAATGTAGCTGCCTGCGGTAGTGATAGGATCAGGAAAACACCACCAACCTTCTACAGGTAGCTTTAGCTGAACACTGTGCCGAGGTCGCACTACACTGCAGTAGTGATAGGATCAGGAAAACACCACCAACTTTCTACAGATAGTTTTTGCTGACTGTGCAGAGGACGCACTACACTAACATTAAAATAATGTAGCTGCCTGCGGTAGTGATAGGATCAGGAAAAGACCCCCAACCTTCTACAGGTAGCTTTAGCTGAACGCTGTGCAGAGGACGCACTACACTAACGTGTAAATAATGTAGCTGCCTGCGGTAGTGATAGGATCAGGAAAAACACCACCAACCTTCTACAGGTAGCCTTAGCTGAACACTGTGCAGAGGTCGCACTACACTAACTTGTAGCTTTAGCTGAACACTGTGAGGGAGACGCACTACACTAACTTGTAGCTTTAGCTGAATACTGTGCAGAGGTCGCACTACACTAACTTGTAGCTTTAGCTGAACACTGTTCAGAGGACGCACTACACTAACTTGTAGCTTTAGCTGAACACTGTGAGGAGGACGCACTACACTAACTTGTAACTTTAGCTGAACACTGTGCACTACACTAACTTGTAGCTTTAGCTGAACACTGTGCACTACACTAACTTGTAGCTTTAGCTGAACACTGTTCAGAGAACGCACTACACTAACTTGTAGCTTTAGCTGAACACTGTGCAGAGGTTGCACTACACTAACTTGTAGCTTTAGCTGAACACTGTGAGGAGGATGCACTACACTAACTTGTAGCTTTAGCTGAATACTGTGCACTACACTAACTTGTAGCTTTAGCTGAACACTGTTCAGAAGACGCAGTACACTAACTTGTAGCTTTAGCTGAACACTGTGCAGAGGTCGCACTACACTAACTTGTAGCTTTAGCTGAACACTGTTCAGAGGATGCACTACACTAACTTGTAACTTTAGCTGAACACTGTGCACTACACTAACTTGTAGCTTTAGCTGAACACTGTTCAGAGGACGCACTACACTAACTTGTAGCTTTAGCCGAACACTGTGCAGAGGTTGCACTACGCTAACTTGTAGCTTTAGCTGAACATTGTGAGGAGGACAGACTACACTAATTTGTAGCTTTATCTGAATACTGTGCACTACACTAACTTGTAGCTTTAGCTGAACACTGTTCAGAGGACGCACTACACTAACTTGTAGCTTTAGCTGAACACTGTGCAGAGGTCGCACTACACTAACTTGTAGCTTTAGCTGAACACTGTGAGGAGGATGCACTACACTAACTTGTAGCTTTAGCTGAACACTGTGCACTACACTAACTTGTAGCTTTAGCTGAACACTGTTCAGAGGATGCACTACACTAACTTGTAGCTTTAGCTGAACACTGTGCAGAGGTCGCACTACACTAACTTGTAGCTTATCTGAACACTGTGAGGAGGACGCACTACACTAACTTGTAGCTTTAGCTGAACACTGTGAGGAGGATGCACTACACTAACTTGTAGCTTTAGCTGAACACTGTGCACTACACTAACTTGTAGCTTTAGCTGAACACTGTGAGGAGGACGCACTACACTAACTTGTAGCTTTAGCTGAACACTGTGCAGAGGTCGCACTACACTAACTTGTAGCTTTAGCTGAACACTGTGCAGAGGTCACACTAAACTAACTTGTAGCTTTAGCTGAACACTGTGAGGAGGACGCACGACACTAACTTGTAGCTTTAGCTGAACACTGTGCAGAGGTTGCACTACACTAACTTGTAGCTTTAGCTGAACACTGTGAGGAGGATGCACTACACTAACTTGTAGCTTTAGCTGAATACTGTGCACTACACTAACTTGTAGCTTTAGCTGAACACTGTTCAGAAGACGCAGTACACTAACTTGTAGCTTTAGCTGAACACTGTGCAGAGGTCGCACTACACTAACTTGTAGCTTTAGCTGAACACTGTTCAGAGGATGCACTACACTAACTTGTAACTTTAGCTGAACACTGTGCACTACACTAACTTGTAGCTTTAGCTGAACACTGTGAGGAGGACGCACTACACTAACTTGTAGCTTTAGCTGAACACTGTTCAGAGGATGCACTACACTAACTTGTATCTTTAGCTGAACACTGTGCACTACACTAACTTGTAGCTTTAGCTGAACACTGTGAGGAGGACGCACTACACTAACTTGTAGCTTTAGCCGAACACTGTGCAGAGGTTGCACTAGGCTAACTTGTAGCTTTAGCTAAACATTGTGAGGAGGACAGACTACACTAATTTGTAGCTTTATCTGAATACTGTGCACTACACTAACTTGTAGCTTTAGCTGAACACTGTTCAGAGGACGCACTACACTAACTTGTAGCTTTAGCTGAACACTGTGCAGAGGTCGCACTACACTAACTTGTAGCTTTAGCTGAACACTGTGAGGAGGATGCACTACACTAACTTGTAGCTTTAGCTGAACACTGTGCACTACACTAACTTGTAGCTTTAGCTGAACACTGTTCAGAGGATGCACTACACTAACTTGTAGCTTTAGCTGAACACTGTGCAGAGGTCGCACTACACTAACTTGTAGCTTATCTGAACACTGTGAGGAGGACGCACTACACTAACTTGTAGCTTTAGCTGAACACTGTGAGGAGGATGCACTACACTAACTTGTAGCTTTAGCTGAACACTGTGCACTACACTAACCTGTAGCTTTAGCTGAACACTGTGAGGAGGACGCACTACACTAACTTGTAGCTTTAGCTGAACACTGTGCAGAGGTCGCACTACACTAACTTGTAGCTTTAGCTGAACACTGTGAGGAGGACGCACAACACTAACTTGTAGCTTTAGCTGAACACTGTGCAGAGGTTGCACTACACTAACTTGTAGCTTTAGCTGAACACTGTGAGGAGGATGCACTACACTAACTTGTAGCTTTAGCTGAATACTGTGCACTACACTAACTTGTAGCTTTAGCTGAACACTGTTCAGAGGACGCACTACACTAACTTGTAGCTTTAGCTGAACACTGTGCAGAGGTCGCACTACACTAACTTGTAGCTTTAGCTGAACACTGTGAGGAGGATGCACTACACTAACTTGTAGCTTTAGCTGAACACTGTGCACTACACTAACTTGTAGCTTTAGCTGAACACTGTTCAGAGGATGCACTACACTAACTTGTAGCTTTAGCTGAACACTGTGCAGAGGTCGCACTACACTAACTTGTAGCTTATCTGAACACTGTGAGGAGGACACACTACACTAACTTGTAGCTTTAGCTGAACACTGTGAGGAGGATGCACTACACTAACTTGTAGCTTTAGCTGAACACTGTGCACTACACTAACTTGTAGCTTTAGCTGAACACTGTGAGGAGGACGCACTACACTAACTTGTAGCTTTAGCTGAACACTGTGCAGAGGTCGCACTACACTAACTTGTAGCTTTAGCTGAACACTGTGCAGAGGTCACACTAAACTAACTTGTAGCTTTAGCTGAACACTGTGAGGAGGACGCACTACACTAACTTGTAGCTTTAGCTGAACACTGTGCAGAGGTCGCACTACACTAACTTGTAGCTTTAGCTGAACACTGTGCAGAGGTCGCACTACACTAACTTGTAGCTTTAGCTGAACACTGTTCAGAGGACGCACTACACTAACTTGTAGCTTTAGCTGAACACTGTGCAGAGGTCGCACTACACTAACTTGTAGCTTTAGCTGAACACTGTGAGGAGGATGCACTACACTAACTTGTAGCTTTAGCTGAACACTGTGCACTACACTAACTTGTAGCTTTAGCTGAACACTGTTCAGAGGATGCACTACACTAACTTGTAGCTTTAGCTGAACACTGTGCAGAGGTCGCACTACACTAACTTGTAGCTTATCTGAACACTGTGAGGAGGACACACTACACTAACTTGTAGCTTTAGCTGAACACTGTGAGGAGGATGCACTACACTAACTTGTAGCTTTAGCTGAACACTGTGCACTACACTAACTTGTAGCTTTAGCTGAACACTGTGAGGAGGACGCACTACACTAACTTGTAGCTTTAGCTGAACACTGTGCAGAGGTCGCACTACACTAACTTGTAGCTTTAGCTGAACACTGTGCAGAGGTCACACTAAACTAACTTGTAGCTTTAGCTGAACACTGTGAGGAGGACGCACGACACTAACTTGTAGCTTTAGCTGAACACTGTGCAGAGGTTGCACTACACTAACTTGTAGCTTTAGCTGAACACTGTGAGGAGGATGCACTACACTAACTTGTAGCTTTAGCTGAATACTGTGCACTACACTAACTTGTAGCTTTAGCTGAACACTGTTCAGAAGACGCAGTACACTAACTTGTAGCTTTAGCTGAACACTGTGCAGAGGTCGCACTACACTAACTTGTAGCTTTAGCTGAACACTGTTCAGAGGATGCACTACACTAACTTGTAACTTTAGCTGAACACTGTGCACTACACTAACTTGTAGCTTTAGCTGAACACTGTGAGGAGGACGCACTACACTAACTTGTAGCTTTAGCTGAACACTGTTCAGAGGATGCACTACACTAACTTGTATCTTTAGCTGAACACTGTGCACTACACTAACTTGTAGCTTTAGCTGAACAGTGTTCAGAGGACGCACTACACTAACTTGTAGCTTTAGCCGAACACTGTGCAGAGGTTGCACTACGCTAACTTGTAGCTTTAGCTGAACATTGTGAGGAGGACAGACTACACTAATTTGTAGCTTTATCTGAATACTGTGCACTACACTAACTTGTAGCTTTAGCTGAACACTGTTCAGAGGACGCACTACACTAACTTGTAGCTTTAGCTGAACACTGTGCAGAGGTCGCACTACACTAACTTGTAGCTTTAGCTGAACACTGTGAGGAGGATGCACTACACTAACTTGTAGCTTTAGCTGAACACTGTTCAGAGGATGCACTACACTAACTTGTAGCTTTAGCTGAACACTGTGCAGAGGTCGCACTACACTAACTTGTAGCTTATCTGAACACTGTGAGGAGGACGCACTACACTAACTTGTAGCTTTAGCTGAACACTGTGAGGAGGATGCACTACACTAACTTGTAGCTTTAGCTGAACACTGTGCACTACACTAACTTGTAGCTTTAGCTGAACACTGTGAGGAGGACGCACTACACTAACTTGTAGCTTTAGCTGAACACTGTGCACTACACTAACTTGTAGCTTTAGCTGAACACTGTTCAGAGGACGCACTACACTAACTTGTAGCTTTAGCTGAACACTGTGCAGAGGTCGCACTACACTAACTTGTAGCTTATCTGAACACTGTGAGGAGGACGCACTACACTAACTTGTAGCTTTAGCTGAACACTGTGAGGAGGATGCACTACACTAACTTGTAGCTTTAGCTGAACACTGTGCACTACACTAACTTGTAGCTTTAGCTGAACACTGTGCAGAGGTCGCACTACACTAACTTGTAGCTTTAGCTGAACACTGTGAGGAGGACGCACGACACTAACTTGTAGCTTTAGCTGAACACTGTGCAGAGGTTGCACTACACTAACTTGTAGCTTTAGCTGAACACTGTGAGGAGGATGCACTACACTAACTTGTAGCTTTAGCTGAATACTGTGCACTACACTAACTTGTAGCTTTAGCTGAACACTGTTCAGAGGACGCACTACACTAACTTGTAGCTTTAGCTGAACACTGTGCAGAGGTTGCACTACACTAACTTGTAGCTTTAGCTGAACACTGTGAGGAGGATGCACTACACTAACTTGTAGCTTTAGCTGAATACTGTGCACTACACTAACTTGTAGCTTTAGCTGAACACTGTTCAGAAGACGCAGTACACTAACTTGTAGCTTTAGCTGAACACTGTGCAGAGGTCGCACTACACTAACTTGTAGCTTTAGCTGAACACTGTTCAGAGGATGCACTACACTAACTTGTAACTTTAGCTGAACACTGTGCACTACACTAACTTGTAGCTTTAGCTGAACACTGTGAGGAGGACACACTACACTAACTTGTAGCTTTAGCTGAACACTGTTCAGAGGATGCACTACACTAACTTGTATCTTTAGCTGAACACTGTGCACTACACTAACTTGTAGCTTTAGCTGAACAGTGTTCAGAGGACGCACTACACTAACTTGTAGCTTTAGCCGAACACTGTGCAGAGGTTGCACTACGCTAACTTGTAGCTTTAGCTGAACATTGTGAGGAGGACAGACTACACTAATTTGTAGCTTTATCTGAATACTGTGCACTACACTAACTTGTAGCTTTAGCTGAACACTGTTCAGAGGACGCACTACACTAACTTGTAGCTTTAGCTGAACACTGTGCAGAGGTCGCACTACACTAACTTGTAGCTTATCTGAACACTGTGAGGAGGACGCACTACACTAACTTGTAGCTTTAGCTGAACACTGTGAGGAGGATGCACTACACTAACTTGTAGCTTTAGCTGAACACTGTGCACTACACTAACTTGTAGCTTTAGCTGAACACTGTTCAGAGGACGCACTACACTAACTTGTAGCTTTAGCTGAACACTGTGCAGAGGTCGCACTTCACTAACTTGTAGCTTATCTGAACACTGTGAGGAGGACGCACTACACTAACTTGTAGCTTTAGCTGAACACTGTGAGGAGGATGCACTACACTAACTTGTAGCTTTAGCTGAACACTGTGCACTACACTAACTTGTAGCTTTAGCTGAACACTGTGAGGAGGACGCACTACACTAACTTGTAGCTTTAGCTGAACACTGTGCAGAGGTCGCACTACACTAACTTGTAGCTGTAGCTGAACACTGTGCAGAGGTCACACTAAACTAACTTGTAGCTTTAGCTGAACACTGTGAGGAGGACACATGACACTAACTTGTAGCTTTAGCTGAACACTGTGCAGAGGTTGCACTACACTAACTTGTAGCTTTAGCTGAACACTGTGAGGAGGATGCACTACACTAACTTATAGCTTTAGCTGAATACTGTGCACTACACTAACTTGTAGCTTTAGCTGAACACTGTTCAGAAGATGCAGTACACTAACTTGTAGCTTTAGCTGAACACTGTGCAGAGGTCGCACTACACTAACTTGTAGCTTTACTATAAGGAAAAACCGCCTAGGTTAATGAGATTATTTCAAAGGTAAAGGTACCATCATCCCAAGTATCAATTTCAAAAAAAGGAAGGGGGAGGGGGACGGCCGCAGTTAGCTGCTCCTGTCAGCCAATGTCTCCACCCCCCTACAGGGAAAAGAGGGGGACTATTACGGTACTCAATGTAAGTATATAGTGAACATAAGGGGTAAGAAGGGGAATGACAGATTTTATAAAAATTCAATTGTAATAGAAACAGTATTTAAAAAGTTACAATACCGCATACAGTTGCGATTTGAAACAAAAACAATACATACAACCATAAAAAAGAAGGGGGGAGGAATACCACAGAGTTGGACCAGTGGATTCCACCCAATTTTGATGGTAGATACAAATATAGCTTAGATTCTCGACCGGTTTCGCGGTTCTCACCGCTTCTTCAGGAGAGCCATATCCATTCAGGAATTCTCTGTGGGTATGCAAGGCCCCATGTGATTCCCCCTGCGGCGGACACAGGGGATGACAAACAGCCTCACCTGGAGATTAATTGGCTATATGACGCATGAGCTGGGATGGATGAGAGCTTCCCATTAGGAGGACCGTAGAACAGAGAGGTCAGGAAGGACCATGAAACTGTTAGCAGTAAGAGCCCCCTAGAGCTGGAACCATTAGTGCGTACAAGGGGGGGGGAAGGTCACAGCAGCAACTACAAAAAGCGATCCTCAGCCAGCGCAGCGTCAGGAGGCTGTAGGCTCGCCTCCTGATGCTGCGCTGGCTGAGGATCGCTTTTTATAGTTGCTGCTGTGACCTCCCCCCCCCCTTGTACGCACTAATGGTTCCAGCTCTAGGGGGCTCTTACTGCTAACAGTTTCATGGTCCTTCCTGACCTCTCTGTTCTACGGTCCTCCTAATGGGAAGCTCTCATCCATCCCAGCTCATGCGTCATATAGCCAATTAATCTCCAGGTGAGGCTGTTTGTCATCCCCTGTGTCCGCCGCAGGGGGAATCACATGGGGCCTTGCATACCCACAGAGAATTCCTGAATGAATATGGCTCTCCTGAAGAAGCGGTGAGAACCGCGAAACCGGTCGAGAATCTAAGCTATATTTGTATCTACCATCAAAATTGGGTGGAATCCACTGGTCCAACTCTGTGGTATTCCTTCCCCCCCCCCCCTTCTTTTTTATGGTTGTATGTATTGTTTTTGTTTCAAATCGCAACTGTATGCGGTATTGTAACTTTTTAAATACTGTTTCTATTAAAATTGAATTTTTATAAAATCTGTCATTCCCCTTCTTACCCCTTATGTTCACTATATACTTACACTGAGTACCGTAATAGTCCCCCTCTTTTCCCTGTCGGGGGGTGGAGACATTGGCTGACAGGAGCAGCTAACTGCGGCCGTCCCCCTCCCCCTTCCTTTTTTTGAACTTGTAGCTTTAGCTGAACACTGTGAGGAGGATGCACTACACTAACTTGTAGCTTTAGCTGAACACTGTGCAGAGGTCACACTACACTAACTTGTAGCTTTAGCTGAACACCGTGCAGAAGTCACACTAAACTAACTTGTAGCTTTAGCTGAACACTGTGAGGAGGACGCACTACACTAACTGTAAATAGTCTAGCTGCCTGACTGTGGTACTAATAGGATCAGAAGAACACCAGCAATTTTCTTCAGGTAGCTGTAAATACTGTAACAACACAAGCCTGCCTGTCAGTAGAAAGATAATAACAGGAACGGACCTAGCTAAACTGAATACAGTGTATATATATATATATATATATATATATATATATATATATATATATATATATATATACAACACCTGGGATGCATATATACACAATACACTGTAAGTGCAGCTAACTGACTAACTGTCCTGCCTAATCTATCTAACTTAAATCAAATGACACTGTCTCTCTGTTTCTGTCTCTCAATGCCGAAACACACTACACAGGGCCACCATGCAGGTATATCTAATTTTATTTTAGAAATGGTTCTCTTAAATCTTCACACCCCTGAAGAAGAATTTGACATGTATATCGAAATGCGTTGGGTGTAAAGAGTACCTATTATTTACTTCCTCATATTATCATACATGTGATGTACGAATAATCTATGCCTTGCTCTAATTGTTTTAAAGTTTTTCAATAAAATTCATATTTTTATAGATATTTTTGTATATTGTTTGACTATTTTCAGTGCCTTAAAAATCCATTTAGGGGAACCCTTTTTCTTTTGGAATAATGTTAAAAATGTGTTGCTTTTGCAAGCACTTTAAGGCAGTCCATTCATTTTTGTCTCAAAGCACTAGAAAAGGTCACCTGTACTATTTCTGATATTGCAGCACAATGCAATGCTCACAGTATTCCCATCTGGGCAGTGTTGAGTGCTATATTGCATGTGCAGTTTTTTTTTTTTTTATTTAACTGTATACTATACATGCATTGGAGGGGCTTTCATATTAAATAGCAAAGCATACATAAACCCACATTTTGAGGTATTGTTTAATAAAGGATTCATGAATCTTCACACAATAAACTGTGTACAAATTCACTTCACTTATCCAATCAGGTGAGAAGAAAATCTCTGTTTATTTATTTTCATCTGCACATGATTGGATAATTTAGGTGAAAATTCACACAATTTATTGTGCTGTGCTGTGATTCTGAACTTCTTTCAGCTTTGATACCCACACTGTGGCGATGTGTAAAAAACATGTTTTTAATGCATACTACCTCAGTGCAAAAATGTGATTCCACCAATGGTATGTAAGCATTTGTAACAATTCCGTAAAATGATCATTACTTTTTTTTTTTTTTTTTTATTTTGTTAGTAATTCATCCCAGAAATCTTAAAACATATGGCACACATAAATGGTAACTCGTGTTTGCATAGTAAAGTTAAATTGTGTACAAATAACTGTGACCCCCTTTTAAACTTGTTACTGGCCCATAATGTTAATCCATTATCAAAGTACAACACAGCATCCCAGCAATTGTTTTCAATGTTGTTTGGCAAAGGTTTAGGAGATTGGATTTTTGCTTTCTTTACATTTTTGGAAGCTGTATAAGGTTTTCATCAATGTAATTTTCAAGTGATTTGTAAGAGCCTAAGGGGATTGGCAAACATGCAGTGGGCCATGCCAGCTGTCATGCCCTAGGCCATGCCAGAAAACAAGCCACTAGCCTAAAATACTACTTTTTCAGAAAGATGTAACAATGAATGTGAAAAAAATAGGTGTATTTTTTTTACAGGTTATAACCTTGTAATGTAGTTTCCAAGAAATGTGTGAATATTTCCATATGCTGTTAAAAAAGCTAGGCTGCACCTATCGATACATTAATTAGAGTTGGTTATTATAAAATGTATGAGGTTGCTTAAGCTTAACAGAGTAAATACTATACTTTATACCCCTTGGACATGAGGCTGTCAGAGGCTCAGCTCCGCTGCCTGCGGCCTGTTAAACATTTGCATTTAAACAATGTCTTCTGTATTCTGGGCATTTGTCCCTGAAAGCACAGGACCCTAAATGTGAGAGTACAGCATCCAGCACTGTCCAGCTACAGCCTACCATAGACTTTGACAGGCTGCAGGCAGAAGGACTGGACACTACACCTGTACCTCTCGGACACACTAAAATGCTGTAAGAAACACATGACAGCTACATGGTCCCATGTGCAAGGGGATCTAAAAACTTGTAAAACATGTATTCAAACACATAAACAGTAGCTGTCAACATCACTTTTTAGCAGATCATGCACTTGAATTTTGTGATAACTTTATAAGCTTTCTCAGATTTAGATTAAAATAGTTTCTAGGTTTCATTGGACCACATTGGGTTGAAAAAGATTTGAAACACCTCAAAGTCACCCTAATGCACATGACAACTTTCTGGCAATTTGAACCACTTTTGATCGAACTGAAACTGAGTGATCAAATGCTGAAATTAGTAGTTTCGATTGACTTGAAGGACAAAGGATCAATACTGAGAAGAAACATGGCTGAAAAATCTGACAATTTTAGCATTTTAATCATTTTTTATGTTTTTTATAAAGACATGGATGAGCGAGTTTGGGGTGGAGAAACTTGACTGGCCTGCACAGAGTCCTAACCTCAACCCGATAGAACACCTTTGGAATGAATTAGAGATGAGACTGCGAGCCAGGCCTTCTCGTCCAACATCAGTGCCTGACCTCACAAATGCGCTTTTGGAAGAATGGTCAAACATTCCCATAGACACACTCCTAAACCTTGTGGACAGCCTTCCTGGAAGATTTGAAGCTGTTATAGCTGCAAAGGGTGGGCAAACTAAATATTGAACCCTACAGACTTAGACTGGGATGCCATTAAAGTTCATGTACGTCTGGGGGAGGCGGGACCGGAAACGGATGATGGAGTGAGCTGGTGAGGAGAGGATGTGTGTGTGCGCCTCCACCTCACTCCCACAATATGGGTGAGAACCCGCTACGGCCCTGACTCCGACCCTGATTGTGCAATACCTGATGGTATACCCTAAGCCTGGTACTGATCTCAGTGGACCCCGTGTTTGACTGCTGCCCCCGAACCCTCGTACCTGACTGCCGCCCACGTCCTGTGTTGGCATCTTAGTGTGAGCGGGGCGGTGCGCTGCGTCCCCCGCCGCCCTCGGAAGTCCTCGCAAATCCTCGGAGGACCAGAGAGATCCCGAGAAGAAGTCGGGTGATGGCGCGTTCTCGCGGGAACACGGGCGGGAGTGAGAGTGAGCACGAGCGAGAAGCGAGGAGTGCCTCCTTGACAGCCCCAGGAGGGTCAGCAACGGAAGCCCTGTGAAGCCCTGCGAAGAGAATCTGCATACCAAGACTGAGTAGCGGTGGTGACCGAGCCCCCCCGAAGCTGCGGTGTCCAAACAAGCCACGGACCCTGGGTGAGTGAGCGGTTCACTGTATTTGAAGTTGAGCTGAATTGACTTGTGTATTAGACGGTGGAGTGAGAGGGCTACTTGAGGCTGACGAGAGGCTGCATACATAACGCCATTTAACTGAGGGGGATCCACAAGTACTGTTTGGACTCTACCTGGGCTGAACAGGGTTTCCAGAGGTGATTTTTTTTTTGAGGTTGGAGGAAGGTATCCCCTTATGAATGACTTACTGAAAGATACCTCTCTAACAAAGAAGAGGAAAGAAAGGGAAAGGATCTCCCTTATTTAAAAGAAATTGGGGGGGGGAGTTTTTCTTTTTTTTTTTTTTTTCTCTCCTCTTCGCTTCTTTGCCCCCTCTCAATCAAGCCCATGTCAATTACCCGTTATATCCATAACTGTTACACTGCCTAGGAAATAAATAAATAAAGTTAAGAGAGGAAAACGGGGAAGGTATTATGTCCGCCAGGAGGAAAGGGGATGAACATGTCACCCAGGAGAGCATGGGGGTCCAGTCCTTGCGGTCGGCTAAAGACAAAGGGATATCGTCTACAGTAGCAGGAGCAACAGCGGCGGCGGTTGCAGCAACCGCCAAACTGGAGAAAATGATCAACGTAACAGACCATACTCCAACGAAAGGGGGGCAGCTAGTACAGGGCAAGATAACAGCAGACAGAAAGAGCCAGGGGGGCTCAAATGCATTTGCCAGCGGAACTACAACAAAGAATCCACCTGTTAAAGGAGCAGGAGGAGCAGGGAAAATGATGGAAACAGCTAACACCCAGAGTCAAGCTCCAGAGGGGGAGCCATCCCTGAAAGACATCCTCCTGGCAATTAACGCCTGTAAACAATCTTTGGGTGAAATGTCAGGACAGATGCAAGACATTAAAGACGAAATTGCCCTAGTACGCCATGATTTAAAGAAAACAGCGGAGAGAGTAACAGAAATAGAAGGGAGAATAAGCCTTATAGAAGATGAGCTATACCCCATGAAACAAAGAACCAAGACCCAGGAAGAACAGTTAAATAGGCTCATGGAAAAAATGGACGAGATGGAAAATAGACTGCGAAGAGACAATGTGAGGGTAGTGGGCCTGCCAGAGAAGAGTGAAGGTGCAGATCCAATAGGCTTTCTTGAAAGGTGGCTGACTGAAACCTACGGAAGAGAGACATTCTCGCAGCAGTTCTCTATTGAAAGAGCGCATAGAGTTCCGTTTAGGCCCCCTCAACAAGGAAATCCCCCAAGAGCACTACTGCTGAAATTTTTAAATCATAGGGATAAAATAAACCTCTTACGCAGGGCCAGAGAAAAAGGGAATATATTCTACAATGGTGCGAGAATCTCAATATATCCTGATTTCTCCCCGGGACTGCAAAAGCGTAGAGCGGAATTTTCAAAAATTAAACGTAACCTCCAAGGGTATGATGTAACATATGCGCTTCTTTATCCTGCCAGGCTACGTGTGAATGCACTTGGAGGAAGTCAGATTTTTGACTCCCCCGAGAAGGCACTGACATGGTTGGAGGAAAAGAAGGACCAGTTACCGCTGAAATAAAAAGGGAGTAGAGCAGAAGGAGAACAGAATAGGGGAATAAATATACACATGTAAATATAAGTTATATATAAAAGGGAGGAGAGAGGGAAGGAAGGGGAAAAAAAAAAAGAGGAAGAAATTGAAACCATCATGGGGGGAGGGGAGTGAGGTGGGGAACACACTTGGTTGGATTGAATCAGAAAATAAGTTTGAACGTGAATGGAGGAAGGGTGGAAAGGGTGGAGGGTAAGAGTAAGGAAGAGAGGGGAGCGTGTAGAGTTGGTTTTGAAATAAAGGGAGGGTATGGGACGGTCACTAAAAAAGCCTCTAAGGGTAACCTAGAATGGAGTGGGGGGGATGGGGGGAGGTTTTTTGGTGGGAAGGGTGGGGGGGAAGAACACAAAACAAGGGAGGATATAATGCATAAGAATGCAAGGAAATGTTTTGTACACTATTTATTACACTTGCTCACAGGACGACACACCAGGCACAGTATAGCTAGGATGAAAATAGGTCAAAGAACTGAGATATGGGTTTAAAACATTTGGTTAAAGGTGGAGTTAGAGTAACTTTTAGTTATTTTATTAATAGTGATAGGAAGGGTTTGAGCACTAAAACACAAAGGGTAAACACGTCGCACAAACTAATGGGTTATAATGTTTTTTTTTTTGCTCTATATTGTACTTTTTTAGCAAGGCTGGTAAAATCTAAAATCCCCTTTCTAGTAAGGATTATACACAGTAAAAATCAGGTTAAGTGATGTTGTTGAATATTGGATCATGGAACGTTAGGGGTCTGGGAACCCCTGTTAAAAGAGCAGCGATATTTGATAGCTTGGATACATATAAAGTAAGAATAGCCTGCCTGCAGGAGACGCACTTAACAAAAGATACTAAAGGACATATGAGGAATAGAAGGTATAAGTATCAGTTTCACTCTGTGCATACCTCATACTCGAGAGGGGTCGCGGTACTAATTGACGGGGAGGTGGTATTCTCCTGCAGACAGTGCGTATTAGATGAAGAAGGGCGATATATCTTCATGCATTGTATAATAGAGGGTCAAGAATGGGTACTAGCCAATATATACATTCCCCCCCCTTCAAAATGGAGATATTGTATGACCTCTTGAAATTCATAATGGATAAACCGGGACTGCCAGTTATAGTGGTTGGGGACTTGAATGTAGTTATGGATAAAAAAATAGACAGATTTCCTCCAGGGAAACAGAGCCAGGGAGCACAAGAAAATCGGATGTGTCAATATCTTCAAGAAGCAGGATTATCCGACATTTGGAGACTACGGAACCCAGGAACATTACAATATTCATGTTACTCGAGTTCCTACTCTACCTTATCAAGGATAGACATAGTACTGGGTAATGATCTAGCAGGGCAAGTTATACAAAATATAGTGTATCAGCCTAGAGGGGTGTCAGATCACTCGTTAATGACTGTTGAAGTAAACCCTGGAAATAAAAAAGAAGGTAGAGTATGGAAACTGAACCCGGCCTGGCTAGAGATTATGGGGGAGTCAGAAGGGATGGCATCTGAGCTGGACGAATTTATAAGGTTCAACTCGGATAATGTTACAAAGGGGGTGATGTGGGATACGTTAAAGGCTTACCTGAGGGGTCTATTGATCCAGAAAGTGTCTAAAATCAAAAAAGCATCACGGGACTGGGAGAATAAGACTAGGAGAGAGTTAATGGAGGCAGAGAAGGAGTATGTGAAAGAACCCTTACCTGAGAAACAAAAAGTGTGGGAGGAAAAACAACAAAGCTATAGAGACGCAATACTCAGGAAAGTAGAGAATAAAAGATTGTTCCAGAGACAAATTGGATATGGGGAAGGAGAAAAAGTAGGGAAGATGCTGGCCAGTATTGTTAAAAACAGTTCCCCCCCCTCCACGATCTCAGTAATTAAAACTAAGAGAGGTGAAATATCATCCCAGAGAGAGATAATTATAGACACCTTTAAAGAATACTATATGGATTTATATAAATCCCGAGGGATCAGGGAGGGAGAGGAAATGGACTCCTTTTTTAGCAAGATAAGTATACCAGTAATTGAGGAGGCAGACAAAGAGGAACTAGAGCGACCAATTACATTGGAAGAAATTAAAATGGCAGTAGCAGAGATGGCCAATAATAAATCCCCGGGTCCAGATGGGCTACCAACAGAAATATATAAAAGCTATTTTACACTGCTACCGGAACTCCTTAAAGTATTTAACTGGGCAAAGGAGAGGGGGAAATTACCATCGTCAATGACTGAAGCCATTATTATTGTATTGCATAAGGAGGGGAAGGACCCACTGGAACCAGGATCTTACAGACCTATATCCCTACTCTGCTCAGATGTTAAGATACTAGCAAAGGTCCTGGCAGGGAGGTTAAGAAAGATCATTCACAAAGTAGTTCACCAAGATCAAACAGGGTTTATTCCACATAGAGCAACTAGTATGAACATCAGGAGAGTTTTTCTGAACCTTCAGATACCCACAGATAATACGGGCTTGAGAGCAGTTATGCAGCTTGACGTGGTAAAAGCATTCGATAGTGTAGAATGGGAGTATATCTGGCGGGTACTAAGGGAGTTTGGGTTCGGTCCCTCCTTTATTAGCTGGGTAAAAGTACTTTATAAGGATCCCAAAGCAAAAGTAAGGATTAATGGTGACTATTCATCCGAGTTCCAACTAGAAAGAGGCTCAAGGCAAGGCTGCCCCCTGTCCCCTTTAATTTTTGCCCTGGCAATGGAGCCATTAGCTATATCAATAAGGCAGAGTAGGATAATAAAAGGACTCCAGAGAGCAGAGGGGGAAGAATGAATCGCATTGTATGCGGACGACGTTCTCATATTTTTAGGCGACCTGGAGGGATCCCTTAGCCAGGTGTTGGAAATATTCTCAGGATTTGGAAGAGTCTCGGGCTTGTCCATAAACCAGGAGAAATCGGTGTTGCTACCGATAGATCCTGTGGGAGAGAACGGCCCAGTAAGTAATATACAGATGGAAATAGTAGAGTCAACAAAATACTTAGGTATAAAGTTAACACAAGATCCAGAGGAATATTTAGTTAATAACTTGACTCCCCTGCTGAGGAAATTTAAAAGCAAGATTGAAATTTGGAGAAGTTTGCCCTTGTCTGTGGCAGGGAGATGCAACCTGGCTAAAATGTTGTGGCTTCCCCAGCTACTGTACGTTATGCATAATTCCCCAATATGGATAAGTCGGAGATGGTTCAAAAAAATAGATACACTTCTGAGGGATTTCATCTGGAAAGGGGGTCCCTCTAGGATAAGACTACAAACCCTACAACTGCCATCACAAGAAGGGGGATTAGCGGTGCCTCATCCAAGGGGCTATTTTTTGGCGGCACAGATGCAGCATCTGGTGAAAAGCTCCGGTCCTAACGGCCACAATAGGAGAGAACTGATGATTATGGGAGCACCCCATGGGACAGTGACGGAAGTACTTGAGGCGAACTCCTTTTTGCATAAACCCCCAACGATAAAGTTGATGAAAAAAGTATGGAACACTATCAAGGCCATGAAGGGAATGGGAGGTCTGATGAAATGTACCCCACTGTGGAATAATAAGAACTTAGAGGAATTAAAAGAAATTGGGAAAATAAAATCATGGGAAATGAGAGGGATAAATAAATTATCCCAGTTGTACAATCAAAATACTCTAAAAACATTTGAATCACTCAAGGAGGAATTTGGTATTCCAAACCACTCATATTTTAGTTACCAACAAATCAAACATGCCTTGAGCAGTCAGTTCGGAGAACAAGGGCCAGTTTGGAACAGGTCTATTATATTTCAAAAATTAGATACGCAGGGTGGACATGGGGGGTCCATAGCCAAAATATACCCAGATATATGTAAAAGTATTATAGAAACTCCGGGAAAATTGAAATGTAGAACTAAATGGGAAGAAGATCTGGGACTAATATCAGATGAACAATGGAAAGAGATATTGGTGGGAGGTCACCAGGTTTCAGTCTCACCAGCTCAGAAAGTTTCACAATTAATGCTACTACATAGGACATACCACACCCCTAAAAGGTTATTCAGGTTTGGAGGGAGGAAAGATGACAAATGCCCTAGATGTCAGGAATCGGGGGATCTAATTCACATGTTATGGAAATGCCCAAAGCTATTCCGCTATTGGAATGAAGCGGTGGAAATGTTAAATAAGATCCTCGTTTTAGAACTTAAAATAGAGCCAAAACTTTGCATCTTGGGGGTAGAGGGAAATATAAGTAGAGGAAATTTTAAAATTAAAATAGTAAGAAGATGCCTATTCCAAGCAAGGAAGTTGATAGCTTTAAGATGGCAGGCAAGATCCCCCCCCACGAAGGAAGATTGGGTTAAAACGGTAGTAGAAACAATGTGGAAGGAAAAAGTAGTGTACACGAAGAGAAAGAACCTGAAAGAATTTAAAAGATTATGGAATCCTTGGCTAGAAGAACTAGGATACCCAATGTGAGGGAAACATAAGAGAAGTAGCCTTGTGGTAGCTAAATTAAGTAAGAAATAGTGAGATATGCTTAGGGGGGGGAGGGAAGGGGGGATAGGGCGGGAGGAGGGCGGGGAAAATACAAAAGGAGAAAATAAGTAGAGTATACCTTTTCTGCGATAGTAATATGTGTTTATTAATGTATGTATAGTAGATATAAGCAAAACTGGTATGCTTGTTTTTTAAAATTTTTGTATAATGTGGAAAAAGAAAACAATAAAGATTATGGAAATATAAAAAGTTCATGTACGTCTAAAGGTAGGCATTTCAATACATTTGACAATATAGTGTATCTTGAAATGTGTCTACATGAAAATATCACACAATGTGTGTTTTGACATGATAATTGTGGTACATTTTTTCTATCCTTTTAGCTTAGTTTGTTTTTGCAGGGAATGCCAGGATGAAAATAATGGGCAAAAGAACCGTTATGTACAAATACATTTGCAATATTTCTTGCCCCACGATAGCAGGATAATAATATAATACATTTATAATAAACTTGCAATGAAGGAGTGTAATTTTTGTTTACATTTGTTTAAAACAGTAAAGGAAATATACTGTATTTTGTGAGAGTTAAATACTTGTCATAAAGTGCAAACTTGTAATTAACCTGGAAATGAAAACAGCAAAAAAAAAGCTCCGCAGCAGAATGTATCACTTTACATGGATAAGACAAACCACTTAACACTGACAAGGGTATGTTCACAAAGGTTTTAGCCAATTGACTTCTTCCATTTCTGCCTTCCTTGGTTTATAATGACTAGGTGGGCTTTATTCCAAACAGGGAGGCTAGGGACAACACTTGTGGAGCCCTTAACCTGATCCACTTGGCCCGCTTCCAGGACATTCCTACAGTGCTGATTTCAGCAGACACGGAGAGGGCCTTTGACTTGGTCAATTGGCTCTTTCTTAAATGGATCCTGAGACATATTGGTCTGGGAACCAATATGTGCACTTGGTTAGATGCAATATATTCTCACCCAACAGCAGCAGTGAGAGCTAACGAGGCATTGTCATCTTCTTTTACTTTAAGCAATGGCACCAGACCAGTGTTGCCAACCCCCCAAAGTGTAATTTGCTGGCAGGACGTCAAAATATACAAACGGCACCAATTTTTTACTGGCAAACAATCCTTAAATTTACTGTTAGAGCCGCATTTTTTATTGGCACTGCAAAAAAGTACCTAAAATGGTCGTTTTCAGTGCTAAACAGTGCAAATATCAATATTTAAACTATAAACATGTAGCTAGTGCTATTAGT
Source organism: Aquarana catesbeiana (assembly GCF_042186555.1). Classification (NCBI taxonomy): domain Eukaryota; kingdom Metazoa; phylum Chordata; class Amphibia; order Anura; family Ranidae; genus Aquarana; species Aquarana catesbeiana. The sequence goes on from NC_133325.1 coordinate 293,062,079, forward strand.
AATTTGTTTAAGTTAAACGAAAGTCAAAAACCATATTTCTCCATTTACATGAAGGTCAGATTAATATAACCCAGCCAGCACAGAGTTCCCCATATATCAGAGTGTGCAGTATTCCCCCTTACAGTGCAAGGGAACTTTGACATAAATGGGAATGCTGCAGATCATGATCTAAGGGGAAACTCTGATGTAAGGGGGGCTCTGGTCACCAGAGCCCCCCTTTACATCAGAGTCCACTGCATTCCCCTTTACATCAGAGTTCCCACTTACATCAGGGTCCATCGCAGAGTTCCCCTTGCACTGTAAGGGGGAAACCTGCAGACTCTGATGTAAAGGGTAATGCCAGGAACTCTGATGTGGGGGGGGCTCTGGTGACCAGAGACCAACTTCCGTAGAGTAAATACACTAACGAAAGGGGGGGTTACTGATATAAGGGGGAACCTTACCATTATTATATTCACTCCCCCTTACATCAGTGACCTCAGACTGGCCCGGCGGCACTGTCACTGACCTCCTCTCAGGTGCACTGTGCAGAGCTCAGTCAGATGGCTCCAGGTTGTTGGCTCTGGTTTTATCCTATAGTCGCCTCTCCACAGTCCACACACATCTGACTCCTCCCATAATCCCTATCCTGGCAGAGCTCTCACTCTTGATTCCTCTCCAGACTCCCCCTTAAAAACTGCAGACATGATAAAAGACAAGAGATGGTCAGAGATTGCAGACATGGTAAAAGAGATGGTCAGAGGCTGCAGACAGGATACAGGAGGTGGTCAGAGGATGAAGACAGGATACAGGACATGGTCAGAGGATGCGGACAGGATACAGGAGGTGGTCAGAGGATGCAGACAGGATACAGGAGATGGTCAGAGGATGCAGACAGGATACAGGAGATGGTCAGAGGATGCAGACAGGATACAGGAGATGATCAGCGGATGCGAACAGGATACAGGAGGCGGTCAGAGGCTGCAGACAGGATAAAGGAGGTGGTAAGAGGATGCAGACAGAATACAGGAGATGGTCAGAGGCTGCGGACAGGATACAGGAGGTGGTAAGAGGATGCGGACAGAATACAGGAGATGGTCAGAGGCTGCAGACAGGATACAGGAGATTGTTTTAGGCTGCAGACAGGATACAGGAGATGGTTAGAGGCTGCAGACAGGATACAGGAGGTGGTCAGAGGCTGAGGACAGGATACAGGAGGTGGTCAGAGACTGCGGACAGGACACAGGAGGTGGTCAGAGGCTGTGGACAGGATATAGGAGAGGGTTAGAGGCTGTGGACAGGATACAGGAGATGGTCATGCAGACAGGATACAGGAGATGGTTAGAGGCTGCAGACAGGATACAGGAGGTGGTCAGAGGATGAAGACAGGATACAGGACATGGTCAGAGGATGCGGACAGGATACAGGAGGTGGTCAGAGGATGCAGACAGGATACAGGAGATGGTCAGAGGATGCAGACAGGATACAGGAGATGGTCAGAGGATGCAGACAGGATACAGGAGATGATCAGCGGATGCGAACAGGATACAGGAGGCGGTCAGAGGCTGCAGACAGGATAAAGGAGGTGGTAAGAGGATGCAGACAGAATACAGGAGATGGTCAGAGGCTGCGGACAGGATACAGGAGGTGGTAAGAGGATGCGGACAGAATACAGGAGATGGTCAGAGGCTGCAGACATGATACAGGAGATTGTTTTAGGCTGCGGACAGGATACAGGAGATGGTTAGAGGCTGCAGACAGGATACAGGAGGTGGTCAGAGACTGCGGACAGGACACAGGAGGTGGTCAGAGGCTGTGGACAGGATATAGGAGAGGGTTAGAGGCTGTGGACAGGATACAGGAGATGGTCATGCAGACAGGATACAGGAGATGGTTAGAGGCTGCAGACAGGATACAGGAGATGGTCATGCGGACAGGATACATGAGATGGTTAGAGGCTGCAGACAGGATACAGGAGATGGTTAGAGGCTACGGACATGATACAGGAGATGGTTAGAGGCTGCGGACAGGATAAAGGAGATGGTTAGAGGCTGAGGATGGGATACAGGAGATAGCAGAGAGACAGCAGACACAGATTGTATACAATGATTTTGTACAATCTCACCACTGCCATTTTCGTCTGAAAAATGCTGCCTGTGCTTGTCTGTGGTGGCCAGTCAAGCAATGGATGGATGTTGCAGGCCAGGGGTCCAGTGGTGAGACTCAGTTCAAGTTGGCTTCTATGCATGCACAGCTGTACGCCACTCACTCACCAGGGGGCTGCAGCCAGGGCAGGGTGTGCTCAGTGCTGGCCAATGGCACTGGTCAGGGCCTTATGTGTCCATCCAGGGGATCGACCCGGCTAGCTCTGCGCTGTCCATCTCTCGCAGTGCTGCTGGTGCCACCGCCAGTCCTCCTGCTCCATTGCACTGTGACACTGTCCACTCCGAGCCTGAGGCTCCTCCATCAGCCTGCTCAGCTCCTGCCATTTTAGGCCGGTGGTGGCTTGTGGCATTAAATCATCAGCGTCGGTGAGCCAGGTGGCGCAGGCTCAGGATCGGATTGTCTCGGGTATTTCCAGAGCTGCGCATGCGCAGTTCTCACTCGAGACATTTTTACTGCCACTGTACGGCTCCTACGGGAATTTATGAGCACCAGAAAAAGTGCCCTGTTTTTACGGGCAGCCCATAAATCTACACCAGACAGGGATGCCCCCTATCATCTTTGATTTTTGTATTAGTCTTAGAGCCCCTTTTATGCAGAATCAGGGCTAATCCGGATATCAGAGGCCTTCAGGGTGGAGTCACACATCATAAGGTGGCGGCTCATGCTGACGACCTGCTCTTCTTTATTACAAACTCAGACATAACCATTCCCAACCTTCTTCAAGAGTTACAACACTATGCAAAAGTATCTAACTATAAAATCAATGTCCATAAGTCAGAGGCTCTAAATATTAATTTGACCCCTGCAGCTCTTCATTGAATTCAGGCTAATTTTCCCTGTTCTTGGGCCCAGAAGAAAAATAAACATTTGGGCATATACCTTACACCATCTTTATCAGAGAATTTTCTTCCATGGCTAACATCAACCAGGATAGATCTGAAATGCTGGCACAAGCAAACGTTTACCTGGTTCGGACGTAACAGCATTATGAAAATGGCAGTTCTACCAAGACTTTTATACCTTTTACAAACCCTCCCAGTAGCCATATTTGAGCAGCTTTGTTTTGTCATGGCCGGGGTACATAAAAATTTTCATAATTAATGAAACACTCAGACAAGGGTCGTCATACCAGTGAGCATTTCCCCCCTCCAGAGGAAAGGTTGATTGGATTATCCTCTCCAGTGGAGAGTGAAAGTCCATATACAAGCCTTATGTTGAAACAGAATAACCTGAACAATGGTGCCACTTTACACGAAACCAACTGACAATGGTCAAACTGTTTTTTTGAGATCCAGATATCAATGCCTTTGATCAAAAGAAAGCCAGGGTAAATATCCCCATTGTTTTAAAGGGTGAGATCGTCTCTTCAATAAGAACCTAGTGTTGTTTTTTTTTCCAGAACAATGGTGTAGACACACAGTTAACCATACATCAAATAGCCAGGTTTCAGCTCAGACAGAAACTGAAAAAAAAAAAAAAAAAAATATATATATATATATATATATATATATATATATATATATATATATATATATATATATATGTGTATATGTTACATTTTGTAAGAATCAATGTATATTGGAATCATCTACCTATTGGACAAGGACTAGACACCCATCTTTTATGGTTAAAAGAGTGTGTTGATTCCATAAATCTATGTCAACCTCAATATAGTTGTTTAAAAATTCTTGTAGCCAGCAAAGTACACGAGATGGGGACAGCATACAACCGGACATGAAGGCAGGCGATCACTACATTATCTTAACATGAAACATATTAAAATACATTTCATTATAATACGAGACAACATATTCTGATTACACCTTTTCCATGATCACAGATGGGCGGGTGAGAATTAGGGCAGTTACCTCCCATATTTGGAACCAACCAATCACAAGATTGTAAACATGAGGAGAGGGAGGTAATCATCCAATAATTACATTGCACCCTACAAAAAGAGAAGCACACATGATTGAGGGGACAGAGGACCACAGATCCACACGCTGACCTGCACTCTCTGGACGAACACAAGCTTGGTAATAAGTGACAACTCCCCATCTCGTTGGACGTTGCTGTTAGGACGAATCGAATATACATCCTTTCCATTTAAACAGTGGTGAGATATTGACCATATAAATATTGATCAAATTTTCTTCCCAAAATTATGGGAATAATATTTTACTGTTTATATTTTAATATTATCAAGTACTGTGTGAAGGGTAGTTTAGTATTTAATATATGTCCCACATTATTTGTCTTGCTGTGTGTTGAAGCCGTGTCTGGGTGAAATTAACTACTTGCTGCCTGACATATAGCAGAATGACGGCGGCAAAGTGGTTGTGATATCCTGACTGGACGTCATATGACGTGCCCAAGATAACACAGCCGGCACGTGCCGCGGTGATCGGAGGTTCTGTGTGTCAGTCTGACACACTGCAACTCCGATCGTGGTATGAAGCCTCTGACCGAGGCTTCTTACCACATGATCAGCTGTGAACCAGGAAGTGACAGTAAAGGGCTTTCCTTGGTTCACACTGCGGCTCTCCCTGTCAGAGGGCCTGATTGATTATCAGCACAGACCCCATCAAAAGGTTCCCATAAGCTGGCAATCAGTGCCCAACACCTGCCAGCCTGTCCCCATAATAAACGCCTGTCAGTGCCCATAACAGTGCCGATCAGTGCCCACAACAGTGTCAATCAGTGCACGAAAAAGTGCCAATCAGTGTCCCATGAGTAATGCCTGTCAGTGCCCCATCGAAGTGCCAATCAGTGCTACTCAGTAATACCTGTCAGTAGCTTCTCATCAGTGGCCTATCAGTGCTACCTATCAGTGCCCATCAGTTTTTTTTTTTAAATGTCGCTCTTTTTTTTGTTTAAAGTGAAAAAATTAAAAACCCGAAGAGGTGATCAAATACTACCAAAAGAAAGCTCTATTTGTGGGAAGAAAATGATAAAAATGTAGTTTGGGTACAGTGTTGCATGACCGCACAATTGTCATTCAAAGTGCGACAGTGCTAAAAGCTAAAAAATTGTCCTGGGCAGGAAGGGGGGAAAGTGCCTGGTATGAAAAGGGTTAAGATCAACCTGTATTGCAACCAATTTTCCATTGTGGTCCCAGGGAAATTATTTATTGCCCAATCCAATCTGGTAGCCCTGTTAAATTAAGACTTCTTTCAAATTGATAATTAATATCTATCTGCAGGCTCCTCAAGACATATTTTCGGCCTTCCTTCCGGCCGAAGAAAGTCATAAAATTGTCTTCCAAGTGGCAAGAGATATTATACTTTTGAATTTAAGGCGCGGTTAACCACACCCTTTTTAACATAGTTGATTGGGGCTACCCTAGGGTTATTTGTCAAGTATTAAGGAAAATAGTTTTATTGTTGCGTTGATGTCTTTGGTAATGTGTATGAAATATTAATCACCAGAAATTCCTGGTTTTGTAAGAAGTTGTATAATTATACTTGTATATTAATAAAATGTATTTACTTATTAATTTAATTGGGAGATATTTATACATTAGTAAGAATTCCCCATAGATGAACATACTCAGGAAATTACTGTGGTATATTACTGATTGTCTGAACAAAGTTCACATGTTTTTTACTAACTGCGTAGATTCAGACATTAACCTTTTATTTATCACGTACCGTTCGTCAAAACAATTAATTTATTTATTTAAAATTCCCCATACTTATTATCACTAAAATTACATACCACACTCACAACATAAAATTGGCAAGCACTGCTAAGATATCTTGTAAGAGGGAATCTTACAACATTACAAAACATACTGGTGATTGTATTTTCATATACGTTGTGAAGGATATCTGTTGTATAGTAACATGGCAGGAAGTGATAACGAATCCAATTCATCTAGAAGCAGCCGGGATGGTAATACCGTCGCAGCTGTAGCTACCTCAAACCCGAAAAAGGCCACTGAACCACTAGAAAACTTGACTATGGTATAACCAAATACATTCGTAAGAGATTAGACCTAGGAGGCAATTTAGAAAAGTTTATCAAAGAGGAGAAAGAACAGGCCCCGAGGTTGAGTGATCATTTTGTCTATTGAAGGTGGCTGGGTTTACCAACTGATTATGGCTATTGCTAGCGCAAAAGACACAAAAAGTCGAGACTCTCTCATTCTGGAGTCTTGGCCGATCTTGTGGTTTTTATGTAAAGAAGTTGCCAAAAAAATGTCAGCCTTAAAGAAAGAATTGCTGGAAACCTGCACCACCTTAACCACTTGACCACTGGGCACTTAAACCCCCTTCCTAACCAGACCAATTTTCAGCTTTCGGTGCTCTCACATTTTCAATGACAATTACTCAGTCATGCAACACTGTACCCATATGAAATTTTTGTCCTTTTTTTCACACAAATAGAGCTTTCTTTTGGTGGTATTTAATCACTGTTGGGTTTTTTATTTTTTGCGCTATAAAAGAAAAAAGACTGAAAATTCGGTAAAAAAATGAAATTTTCTTTGTTTCTGTTATAAAATTTAGCAAATTAGTAATTTTTCTTCATAAATTTTGGCCACAATTTATACCGCTACATATCTTTGGTAAAAATAAGTACAAATCAGTGTATATTATTTGGTCTTTGTGAAAGTTATAGAGTCTAAAAGCTATGGTGCCAATATCTGAAAATTGATCACACCTGAATTACTGACGGCCTATCTATATTCTTGAAACCCTAACATGCCAGAAAAGTACAAATACCCCCCAAATGACCCCTTTTTGGAAATAAGACATTCCAAGTTATTTAGTAAGAGGCATGGTGAGTTTTTTGAAGTTGTCATTTTTTCCCACAATTCTTAGCAAAATCAAGATTTTTTTTTCTTTTTTTTTTTTTTCCACAAAAATGTCATATTAGCAGGTTATTTCTCACACACCGCATATGCATACCACAAATTACACCCCAAAACACATTCTGCTTTTACTCCTGAGTATGGTGATACCACATGTGTGAGACTTTTACACAGCGTGGCCACATTTTGAGGCCCAACCTGCAGGGGAGCACCTCCAGGCATTCTGGAGCACCCAGGCCAATTCTGACATTTCTCTCCTACATGTAAAAATCATCATTTATTTGCTAGAAAATTACATAGAACCCCAAAACATTATATATGTTTTTTAAGCAAAGACCCTGGAGAATACAATGGCGGTTGTTGCAACTTTTTATCTTGCACAGTATTTGCGCAGCAGTTTTTTTAACGCTTTTTCGGGGAAAAAAAATGTTTTGTGCTTAAAAAAAAACAAAACAGTAAAGTTGGCCCAATGTTTTTGCATAATGTGAAAGATGAAGTTACACCGAGTAAATAGATACCTAACATGTCACCCTTCAAAATTGCACACGCTCGTGGAATGGCGCCAAACTTCACTACTTAAAAATCCCCATAGGTGACGCTTTAACATTTTTTACTGGTTACATGTTTTGAGTTACAGAGGAGGTCTAGGGCCAAAATTATTGCTCTTACTCTAACATTCGCACCAATACCTCACATGTGTAGTTTGAACACCGTTTTCATATGTGGGCTGGACCTACACGTGCATTCGCTTCTGCATGTGAGCACACGGACAGGGGCGCTTTAAAAAAAAATGTTTTTCTTTTTATTGTTCATTTTACATTATTTATTTTAGTTTGACACTTTTTTCCCCCCCAAATTTTTTTTGATCACTTTTATTCCTATTACAAGCAATGTAAACATCCCTTGTAATAGGAATATGGCATGACAGGTCCTCTTTACAGTGAGATATGGGGTCAATAAGACCCCACATCTCACCTCTAGGCTGGGAAGCCTGAAATAAAAAAAATTTAAAAATCCTGGCTTCGATAGTAGTGGTGAGTCGGTAGAAGCACCGGAGGGCGGATGGAGGGGGGTCCCTCTCGCCTCCCATAAGAACGATCAAGCAGTGGAACAGCCGCTATGATCATTCCTATGGTGTAGGGAATCGCCGGCTGAAAAAGCTGATATCTGAATGATGCCTGTAGCTGCACCCATCATTCAGATATCCCAGCAAAAAGTCAAGGACATTGTATGATGGCCGGCGGGCAGGAAGTGGTTAAAACACATTTTTTTTTAACACAAAGTTGTCCATTTATACAATATTTCTAACACATAGCATGTACATACCAAAAATGACACCCCAAAATAGATTCTCCTAGTCCTCCTGAGTACCGCGATATCACATGTGTGAGACTTCCACAGCCTGGCCACATACAGAGGCCGAGTATGGCCGAGCATGGCTGGGTATGGCAGAGTATGGCTGAGTATGGCTGGGTATGGCTGAGTATGGCCGTGCATGGCTGGGTATCGCCGAGTATGACTGGGTATGGCTGGGTATGGCCAGGTAGTGCAGGGTATTGCGGAATATTGCAGGGTATTGCGGGGTATTGCAGAGTATTGCAGAGTATTGCGGGATATTGCAGGGTATTGCAGAGTATTGTGGGGTGTTGCGGGGTGTTGCGGGGTGTTGCGGAGTATTGCGGAGTATTGCAGAGTATTGCAGAGTATTGCGGGGTGTTGCAGAGTATTACGGGGTGTTGCGGAGTAGTGCAGAGTATTGCAGAGTGTTGGAGAGTATTGCAGAGTATTGCGGGGTGTTGCAGAGTATTGCGGGGTGTTGCGGAGTAGTGCAGAGTATTGCAGTGTTGCAGAGTAGTGCAGAGTATTGTGGGGTGTTGCGGAGTAGTGCAGGGTATTGCGGGGTATTGCAGAGTATTGCAGAGTATTGTGGAGTAATGCAGAGTATTGCGGGGTGTTGCGAAGTAGTGCAGGGTATTGCGGGGTATTGCAGAGTATTGCAGAGTATTGCGGGATATTGCAGAGTAATGCAGAGTATTGTGGGGTGTTGCGGAGTATTGCAGAGTATTGTGGAGTAGTGCAGAGTATTGCAGAGTGTTGCGGAGTAGTGCAGAGTATTGCAAAGTGTTGCGGAGTAGTGTAGAGTATTGCAGAGTGTTGCGGAGTATTGCAGAGTATTGCAGAGTGTTGCGAAGTAGTGCAGAGTATTGCAGAGTATTGCAGAGTGTTGCGGAGTAGTGCAGAGTATTGCAGAGTGTTGCGGAGTAGTGCAGAGTATAGCAGAGTGTTGCAGAGTATTGCAGAGTATTGCAGAGTGTTGTGGAGTATTGCAGAGTATTGCAGAGTGTTGCGGAGTAGTGCAGAGTACTGCAGAGTGTTGGGGGTAGTGCAGAGTATTGCGGGGTATTGCAGAGTATTGCGGGGTATTGCAGAGTATTGTGGGGTATTGCAGAGTATTGCAGAGTATTGTGGGGTATTGCAGAGTATTATAGTATGGAGGGATGGCTGAGCATGGATGGATGGGTGGCTGGATGTGACTGTATTTGTCACAGAGCAGCGTTGTGGGCACTACAGATGCAGCCCACAACGCTGCTACCATCCGATCCCTCCCCCGCTCCTCCCCCTCTGTACCGATCGGACCTGAGCGGCAAGAATTTTGTCACCCAAAGGAGAAGTGAGACTGGTGCGAACCGTAACCAGAATACGATCAGGGAGTATCACAGGAATCGTAAACGACTCCTTCTTGGAAGTGGAGGAAAATTGTTGCCGCAAAGCGTCAGCCCTTACAGTCTTAGGAACGGGTAAGAATGAGACAATGTAATTAAAACTTGACAAAAAAAGAGCCCATCGTGCCCTTTTGGGAGAGAGGCATTTAACCTCAGACAAGAAAGTGAGATTCTTATGGTCAGTAAGAATGAGAACCAGCACAGTGGTACCTTCGAGGAGATGTCTCCATTCTTTCAGGGCTAAACTGATCAATAACAGCTCTCTGTCCCCAATATCGCATTTGCACTCCGAGGGTGACAATTTCTTGGAAAAGTAGCCACAAAGGATGCATAGCGCTCTCAGAGGTAGGACGTTGAGACAGAAGGGTGCCAACTCCAGTCTCAGAAGCATCTACCTCATGGATAGAATGTAACATAGGATCAGGATGTGCCAACACAGGAGCAGAAACAAGGGCAGCCTTGAGACTCTCAAAGGCCTTAATGGACTCCGGAGACCAACTCTGTGGGTTACCGTCCTTTCTGGTCATATCAGTCAGGGGCTTGACCAGAGATGAGAAGTTATGAATAATCTTCCGATAATAGTTGGCAAAGCCAAGAAAATGCTGCAGAGGATGTAAACCCCTGGGTTGGGGCCACTGTACGACTGCTGAAAGTTTCTCTGGGTCCATCGAAAAACCAGCAGTGGAAATGACATAACCCAGGATTTTAACCTGTTCACGATGGAATTCGCACTTCTCCAATTTACAAAAGAGATTGTTCTCTCTTAGTTTCTGAAGCACATGACAGACATCTGTGTGGTGGGTCTCCAGGGGCTTGGAAAATATGAGGATATCGTCGAGATATACCACCACACATAACTGCAGCAAATCTCGGAGGACATCGTTAATAAATTCCTGGAAAGCTGCCGGAATGTTACAAAGGCCAAATGGCATTATTAGGCACTCATAATGGCCTGTTCTGGTATTAAATGCAGTTTTCCACTTGTCGCCCTCCTTAATCCTCACGAGATTTATGGCCCTCATAAATCAAGCTTCGTGAAAACCATTGCTGCCTTGAGGGGGTCAAATAACTCCTTAATCAATGGAATTGGATAAGCATTATTAATCGTGAAACGATTGAGACCCCTATAATCAATACAAAGTCTCAGTTCACCACTCTTCTTCTTCACAAAGAAGAAACCAACACCAGCAGGAGATGAGGATTTGTGGATGAAACCTTGAGAAAGTGCGTCTGCAACATACTCCTCCATGACCTTATCCTCCAAGACCAACAAATGGTAAACCCAGCCACGAGAGCGTATGGCACCAGGTTGAAGGTCAATTGCACAATCATACTACCGGTGTGGAGGCAAACTACCGGCTTGAACTTTGTCAAAGACATCGCTAAAATCATGATACTCCTCTGGCAGGGATGAGAGTGAAGAGGGGCACAGGACCTTGGCTACCTTCTGGAAGCAGGTCTTACTGCATTGTGGCGACCAGGAAAGAACCTCTGCAGGGAGCCAATCAAAAGAGGGGTTGTGCCTCTGTAACCAAGGATAACCAATAACCAGTGGAAACTTAGGTGAGGAAATAACTTGGATGATTGGATTATCTCATGGTGAAGAGCCCCATGGACAATGGAACAGTCTCATGAGCCTCAATGGCAAGTGGAGTGGCATGCAGCTGCATCGGAATCAAGTGCTTCAATAAAAAGGCAATATCAATGAACAGACCTGCAGCCTCAAAGTCGATTAGAGCCTGTATCTCAACAGACAACTCAGCCCAAGAAAGAGTAACCGGAACAAGGGGCTTATCCTTCTGAATAACTGGGGACGAAACAATGCCACCTAAGGTCTGTCCATGACAGGACCTCAAGGTTCGGGCATTCCCTGGATGGATAGGACAAGACTTCAAAAAGTGACCTGCCTGGCCACAATAAAGGCACAGTCTCTCCCTCCTCCTAAGGGCTCTCTCATCTCATGAAGCCCAAGTGCATGGGTTCATCTTTACTGACCGACTCGGTACCAGGAGGCATGGGAGGTGAGGAAGGCAAGGGTAGGACTGCAAAGCTCGGAGACAAATGTACAGGAGACTTCCACAAGCACTCCTTAAAAGTGAGTCTTTCTCTGAGTCTGGAGTCAATGAGGATGGCAAACGTAATCAACTTCTCCAGCTCAGTGGGTATATCTCGGGCTGCTATCTCATCCTTGATGGTACCTAAGAGACCATGAGAAAAAGCAGCCATGAGGGCCTCATTGTTCCAAGCAACCTCTGCTGCCAGAGTATGGAATTCAATGGTGTAATCGGCAACAGTTCTCATATTCTGTTTGATGGACATGAGGCACTTGGCAGCAGAAGTGGAGCATGTGGGAAGGTCAAATATCCTTTTAAAGGAAGCCACAAAGTCTGGGTAACTCAGGACATTGGATTTTTGCATCTCCCATAGAGGGTTTGCCAAGCAAGTCTTTAACAGGAGCGCTGGAGAAAGTCTCTGTGATGTTGACCAAGGCGAAGGCAGAGATAATCTGGGCTGGATGGCTTAAGTAAGCAGGACTGACGAGCAGGATATCATCAATAGGTGAGTCACTGCGGAGAGATAGGAGCTGGCAATTAGCTGACAGCTGAGCGGCCAGCTCAGAGAAGGAAGCGTTGAGCCCAGCCCTAACTTTGACAGAAACCCTATTTTTAACAGAGACCCCAACTTCCAAGGGTACCCATGCTGTAGCAGAGACCCCAACTTCCAAGGGTACCTCCACTTTAACAGAAACCCCAACTTCCATGGGCACCCCAGTTATTACAGAAAACCCCAACTTTAACCGAGGCCCAAACTTCATAAGTGACCCTAATTTTAATAAGAATCCTGATAATCGTAGGTCGCCTCCCAATCAGAAACATGTAAGTAACCCCAGGTTTGGTGTAGCTCCCCAAATTCTCCAAAATCAAAGAGATTCACAGGAACTCCCGAGAGAAAGACCGCAGCATCAAACCAGAGGAGTGGTGATGAGTCTGATGCATCTGTGCGGTCCCGTCCTGAACGTAACTGAGTCAGGCAAAATAGGGCAAATCACCAAAGTACCATGGGCCGGCGAATTTAACAGGTAGAGACCCAGATATATCGAATGTGCAAACAGATGACATGCCTGATTAACCAGTAATCTGCTAACCCGTCTTTTTAGGGGCCACTCCTGTGACCAACCCAGGGTCACAGAATGCGTAAAACCCCAGACAGTCCTCCAGCAGGGGACAACCACGGACGCAATGACAGGAGACACACACCATACCCCTGACGTGCCCTTAAATAGGAGGCTCAATCAAAGGGTCAGGGGAAATCAGTCTTGGGTTGTTAATTCTGCTCCTATTCTTTGTGCTTCCATCTCGAATAAGCCCCGCAGGCCATCCCACAGGAATCATAAGCACAAAGAATCTGTGACATGCGGTGAGATAAATGCCAACTGTAAATAACTGGAAAACCCACAGATCCTCAACCACACTAATTTCATGTGTGAGTTGACTGAATCTAATGGAAGATATTTCACTACAATAAAGGAAGGTATGTGAGGCCTGTGATCACTCCATTTCAGGTTTAATTGACACTGGGTCCCAAGCCACCATCCTGCCGCAAGAACAATTTAATGAAGTCGTAAATTCAATGCCCAACAAACCAAAACTTAGGAGCTTTGATTGCTCACTAATTGGGGTGGGTTGAGAGCCACTGCAAGTCATGGGTACTGCCTGGCTTAAACTTAAATTAGGTAATAAGGAAATTAGGCACCCTATTATTATTGCAAATCTCCCACACCATCATGTGATAATTGGAATGGATCTCCTTAAGAGCCTCAACACAATTGTCAAATGTGTGAACCAAGTAATGTGGTCACAAGTCAAATTACCCTGTCAAGTATGAGAGACTTAAAACCCCCCATTCCCAGCAATACTGCCACCTGGTGGAAGAAAGGTCTGGTTCCCTAGAAATCCATTTCAGGAATAGTCAGTTCCCCGATGTTACAGTTATCCAACCTGACAATCATGGCCTTGGAGTAGGAGATGAGGACCATATTTTAAATTCCCTGTGATAAAATAAAAGAGATCTCCCTCCAAGATAACGTACTGACCATATCGTTCCATCAGGAAAATAAAACTAGGAAAGGGGGAAATCACGCCCAGTTCCTGACAGGAGTAGAAAGGGTTAGCAGCGACCTATTTATCCCTATCCGAATAAATGGGCTTAATAGGTAAAAATATGCCAAAATCAATTTAAGACAAGAGCATAGCTTTGTGAGCTATGGGCTTGTTAACCACCTTTTCGAAATGGAAATTATCTGTTTCTCCGCTCCTCAAATTTGTAATGTTGGCTTTGGGGTAAATCCTTCTTTGCTCCTTGTAGCATGTGGCCTATTCCTGTGTTCCAGTGCTGTAAAAGTTCCACACAACCTTTGTGCAGCTGGACCAGAGCTGTTTATTCTGAGTTTTTCTGCAGGGGAAATCACTTTTTGCACCGCAATGTGTGTAGCCTATTCCATTGTTCAAGTAATGTAAAGATTTCACCCAATTGTTCTGCTTCTGGACCTCCCCTGCTAAATGTTTACTGTTTCCTGTAGCCACTGAATATTTGGGGCTATTACCTTTCAGTACAATCTAATTTCTGAGAGGACATCCTTAGATGCCCTCCCAGAACTAGATGACCGCGCTGTAGCCGCATTTTGGCTATAGTGTGGCACTGAAGTGGTTAATAATTTACAGTATATTGAGAATTATATGAAGTAATAGATGGTGTATTGTTAGGCCCACTTTTTTTTAATTTGTAGATTTTTTTGTCTGCTAAGCATTGGTCTTAAGGATTTCTTAAGGCTCATTCATTCTTAGGGATCCTTGGTCTCAAAATTTAGTTTCATAGCACAGTTATGTCTAATTCTTTTTTTCAATAAATTGTTATTAATAATTTGCAAGTGAGATACAAAATATATTAAACAGCAGGTTAAAAAGGATGTACAGAGATTCTCCATTAGCGTAATAATGAGACATATCATACCGAAAATTCAAAAGGCTTCACTAGTTTACTCTCTTTACTAGAGAGCATGGAAATATACAGTATAACATAGCATTTGAAAGGTTGGACCAGATGAACCAGGATTGCCATTGTTTATCTAATGTAGCATGGTACTGTATGACAATGATCTCTCATATAGATCATTATTTTTAACCAGCATGACTGCTTCAGATGGATTAGGTGCCAGCTGTGATCTTCAATGTCTTACTATAGTGGTTCTGGCAGCAAGTAAAATAGGGGTAATCATATTATGGTAGTTGGGCGGGAAGTTTTCAATTCCCAGATTTAGTAAGGCTAAAGTAGGATTGGGCTAAACCAGCACTCCAGAGAGTTTAGAGATAAGTTAAAAGATCTTCCACCAGCAACTCAACAGAGATTTGCATGATCATTGTACAGTATGTAAAATAATGTCCCTACATAACCGCATTCCTACCAGCTGTAAGGGAAGTCAGAGGAGGAAAAAAGTGATAGCCGGTGAGAGGTTTAGTACCATCGGAGCATAATTTTTTTATGCCAATTCCCAGTGGTTCACACAATGTGAACCATGGTATATAGAAGTGAAGGCTTTGAGCTTTTGTCTAAATACTTTTCCTAGTGTTGTATAGGAGCAGATTTTGTAAATTCAAGTTTTCTTTGAAGGATATTGTAGAAGTAAGATATGCCTCTACCAGGTGGAGAGGTTGATGTAGGAAGCTCCAGATTTTAGTATGTTTAGTAGGTTTGGGAGGAGTATGGGATTAAAGAAAGCTAGTTACACATGTAGACGAGGGGGAAAGGAAATGGGACTTTATATGAATCATGCAGCCAAGGAGATAACATGACAGAGTGGGGGTCATTTACTATAGCGCCGCGGTGCTAATTAGCGCTAATTGCTGCGAATTAGCGTGAATTAGTGCTAATCGTGGTAATTAGCACTAAAACAGTATTCACTATAGTGCTGGTGAGGAAATACTCCCAAAATCGAATTTACTATAGTTACTATAGTTCCCTGAAACCAAATAGTGCCGAAACCCTTACTCTGCTAAAACCTGGAGAATTGCACATGGAAATATTGTTTAGAGCCTGATATAATTGCCTAAATAGTACTGAAATATGCGGTATATTATTTAAAGATAATCTGCTTTTAAACTGTGTGAAAAAGTGATTTCTACACTGAAATATCTTTAAAAGTCTGAGAAGAGATAAATTCCCCGTTTTTGTACAACTAGGTGCCAGCACAACTGAGCATGCTCAGACCTACAAATAGCTCTCATTTTAGCTCCAGTGTCTTTTTTACAGGGTGCTATAGTAAATACGAAAATGAGCGCTGAGTAAAAGAGCATTTTTGGAAGTGAAAATCTGCGCTATTATAGTCCAATGCAAGTTTTAGCTATTGACTCTAATGGAACAATTGTAACTTCCCCAAATAAATCCTTTTAATGTTGAGATGAAATGTATCTTTCTCTGAAATAAATTTTCCTTTGCAACATTGTTGCTTCTACTTAAAATATTTTGTTTTTAAGAATGCTAGAATGTGGAATGTTTTGATGTTTTGGTAAAATGTATTTTTCTCTGTCACTTGTTACGTTAGCTCAAACTTGTCTTGCATACACACGGTCACACAAATGTTGTCGGAAATTCCGAATGTGAAGAACGCAGTGACGTACAACACGTACGACAAGCCAAGAAAAATTAAGTTCAATAGACAGTGCAGCTCTTCTGCTTGATTCCGAACATGTGAGGAATTTTGTTTGTCGGAATTGTGTACACACGATCGGAATTTCCGACAACAGATTTTGTTGTCGGAGAACCAGCTCTTAAATTTTTGTTGTCGGAAATTCCAACACCAATTGTCCGATGGAGCCTACACACGGTCAGAATTTCCTACACCAAGCTCACATTGAACATTTGTTGTCGTAAATTCCGACTGTGTGTACGCGGCATTACTCTCCATCTCACAACAATCTTTACCCAAACTCAAACAGGTGTCTTTACAAACCACAAACAATACCATTGCTGATGCAAATTTAAAATGAGTCACAATTTTTTGTGCTTTTTATTATTTCAAAATAATCATAATTTGAGCCCAAAGAATGTGATATGTGTACCAACATCAAAAATCAAAATGTAATTCCCCAAAATTTGAGGGTAATAACACTATTCTACACTGACCCACAAAAAAAACACCAAATATCACAAAATAAAGAAGAATAACTCTTGTGTAATGTAATTCCATCACCTGTATGTCCAAAGAAATGCAGTATTTATGAGTATTTATGTGTAGGGGGTTTATACATGTGTCAGCTCTGTGGCTTAGAGGTTAGAGCTTCTGCTTAGCATCCCTGAGTGTCTGGGTTCAATTCCCAAACGTGCTGCTTCATGTAGAGTTGTCTTATCTCCCGGATCCTAAAACTAAATGTAGTATTTATGTGTAGCAGGATTCCACCACTATTGTAGTTCTTGCCAGATACACTATCCAATCAAAAGTATTGGGCTGGCCAGCCCAGTCTTAGTCCGTAGGGTTAAAAATTGATTTGGCCCACCCTTTGCAGCTATAACAGATTCTGGGAAGGCTAGAAAAGCTGTCCATAAGGTTAAGTGTGTCTATGGAAATGTTTGACCATTCTTCCAGAAGTGCATTTGTGAGGCTAGGCACTGATGTTGGATGAGCAGGCCTGGCTCGCAGTCTCTGCTCTAATTCTGCCAAAAGGTGTTCTATAAGGTTGAGGTCAGGACTCTGTGCAGCCAGTCAAGTTCCTCCACCCCAAACTTACTCATCCATGTCTTTATGGACCTTGCTTTGTGCAGTCATGTTAGAACAGGAAGGGGCTATCCCCAAACTGTTCGCTCAAATTTGGGAGCATGAAATTGTCCAAAAAGTCTTGGTATGCTGATGTCTTAAGAGTTCCCTTCACTGGAACTAAGAGACCAAGCCCAACCCATGAAAAACATCCCCACATCACAATCCCCCCTCCACCAAATGATTTGGACCAGTGCACAAAGCAATGTCCATAAAGACATGGATGAGTGAGTTTGGGGTGCAGAAACTTGACTGGCCTGGACAGAGTTCTGACCTCAACACAACAGAACACCAGAGCAGAGACTGTAAGCCAGGCCTTCTCGTCCAACATCAGTTCCTGACCTCACAAATGCACTCGAAAGAATGGTCAAACATTCCCATAAACAAATTCCTAAACCTTGTGGACAGCCTTCCCAGAAGAGTTGAAGCTGTTATAGCTGCAAAGGGTGGGCCAAATGAATTTGGAACCCTACGTACTAAGACTGGGATGTCATTACAGTTCATGTGCGTTTATAGGCAGGCGTCCCAATACTTAGGCTAATATATTGTATATTGCTTGTGACACTGAGCATGGTTATGGACTTAGGGCTGGTTCACACCACAGAGATGCAGAGAACATGTGTGAGGCTGCCTGCTAGTGAAGTGGGTAGCAATTCTGTCTAGCAGTGCTGGGGTTGCTAGTTCAATTCCTCAACATGCTAATTCTTGTGTCAAAGTTAATATGCTCTCCCTGTGTGGGTATCTCACTACAATCCAAAAACATGCTGGCAAATTATTTGTCTCCTGTAAAAATATTCTCTAATGTAAGAAAGTTAGTTTTGGACTTTATATTGGAAGCTCATTGCAGCCAGGGACTGATGCTAATATTTGTTAGTACTAATCATGCCCAGGGACTTGGACATTTAAAATTGTAGAGTTCACACTGCACAGGTACATATGCTTAGAAAACTGTTACTTTGTTTATGTGCATGCAAATGGACTTCGATCTTTGGCCTGTAGTTGGAGATTTGATACACATAGCCAAGGGCTAACACACTTGCAAATAGTATTATGTGTTCCTGCCCATCAGGTGCAATCACTTTAGACATACACGGATAGACAGATTGAAAGATACTGGTGGGTGTGTACTTCTATTGGGCATGTGTCAGTGGGCTAACAATACAACCCACCTTATATAAAGGGCTGCAGTAGGGGGGTTTGTTTGGCCTGAGAAGGCCAGGTTTTTTGCTGTGATCTGTGGGGGAGGGGGGAGAAATGATATTGTGCATATTGACAAACGCCCAACTAGGGGCTGTTTGCTGAAATTCTTGTGCATTTTTTCAATCAAAAGTGGGTTTATGTGGCCATGCTTTCGATGTTGTGTGTGTATTGTTCCTGTCTGAACATGCAAACATGGTTTGGGAGCATGTGCTGACCTTATACTCTTTGATCTCATTGCTTACTCATGTACACAGAAATGCAGCTTCCAGCAGAACATACTCACCAATGTATGTATGTGGATTTGTGGGGTGGTGGCGGGTGTTATTTCCGACAACAAATGTTCGATGGGAGCTTGTTGTCGGAAATTCTGACCATGTGTAGGCTCTATCGGACATTTTCCGTCGGAATTTCCGACAAACAAAATTTGAGATCTGGATCTCAAATTTTCCGACAACAAAATCTGTTCTCGTAAATTCCGAGCATGTGTAGACAATTCTGACGCACAAAATTCCACTCATGCTCTGTTTCAGAGACGGAAGCTCTCATTCTGGTAAAACTAGCCTTCGTAATGGAGATAGCACATTCGTCATGCTGCAAATTTTAAAATCTTTTAATGCAGTGCATTCGCTTCTTCTTCATAATGCTAGCATAATGAATAATGAAGTTGTTTTGCTGCTGATATTCACACAGTTCTGACAAACTGATTTCTTTATTATTTCTCGCGATCTCCTGAATAATATTTTTTTTTTTTCTTCAGATCTCCATAGTAATGTTTTGCATTTATTTTTATAGTGATTTTTTTTTTGTTTTTTTTATCAAGATCTCCTGTTTTGTTTTTTTTTTCTAGTGCTCTCTATAATATTTTTTTTTTCGTTTTGTGTGTCAAGTTACCACAACACCATTATTATCTTGTATTTTCTTACCTCAAGGAGGTTGGTTGGTGTCCCTTGTTAATTTGACATTGTATTTAGGAAATGTACCTGTCTACTCACAAACAAACTGTCCTTTTTGAACTAAAACACATAGGCAAGTATTTGTGAATCAAAAATAGCCGTTTATTATGGGTAAAAAGAAAATAAAGAGGAAGGCAACGCTGGAGAAACTGGTGCAATTGGCGAAGCCTTTGTACCCCAGGGCACACATCAACTACTTTACAGGCAAAAGTGGTAGCCTGATGAGTCCATAAAATAGTGAGCACAATCCGGTCCAGGACTCCAAGAGATCAGGCACTGCAGCAGATGATACAACAGCCTGCATCTTTTGTCAGACCAGACTGAACCCAGCCCATCACACTCTTTTCTTCCTTGTTGTGGCAGGAGGTGGAGGAGGAGGAGGAGGAGGATGGTCGAACTCACACAGGTGGGTTTTGGTTGTGAGTTGGCCCCTCAACCCCCTTATTTAGGGTCAGATACATAATTTCCTCCAAGACGAGGCATTGGCACTCCTCCATTTCCTGCATTTTGCATGCAGCCATGGAGGCAAAGGCCTCTTGAAGAGTGGGGGTGGTTCTGAGGGCAGCATTAGCCTCCCAAATCAGCCCAAGCACTTCCTCCTCCACATTCCTTCCCCTCCTAGGCCTTTTGGTTTGAAGGCGGAGGGGAGAGAACTGGGATTTGGTCAGGCTACTGGGCCGTACCACCCCCTGGCTGCCACTTACCCCGCCACCTGCTGGCTGCCACATTCCACAGCCTCCTCCTGGCTGCCACATTCCATGCCCTCCTACTGGCTGAGGCTTTCCTGTGTATGAAAAAGGGACATAGTTTTAGTTTTTTGTTCATCAATCACACACAATTTTCAGCTCATGACTGTTGCAAATTGAATGTTAACAAATAGAAAAGACTATCATTCTGAGCCCAGCATTTTGCATTCTGGTCCCAAACATTTTTGGCCACTACTGTCTATTGATATGTAAAACACTTTATTAAATCAGCAATTAGTGATCAATAATAACATCTAGTTAACATCATTAATTTTACGACAAGAAATATGTAGAACAATGCTATACCTGGCTGGGATGTCGGAAGCCTCAGCTGGGGTGGAAGGAAGCATGGAAGGAAGAGTGGAAGGTAGGGTTGAGAGTGATTGCTTGACTTCAGTCTGGTCTGACAGAAACCGCAGTCTGTCATAGTACCACAGCCTGGGTACATAAATGTCATCTGCTGCTGCTCCTGATCTCTGGGAATCCTGAACCTTATTGCACTCCCTATTATAAGTGCTCCTCAGGCCAACAATTTTTGCCTTCAAATAGGGGATGGTTGTCGTGGGGATTTGCAGCTTCACCAACCTCAGCAGTTTCTCCAGTGCTGCCTGCCTCTTTTGTTTATGATTATAATGCGGGTGTATCACCTGCCACAGACAGGGCAGCTCCCTGTACTTGTCTAGGGGGAGGAAGTTGTGATCAATGAAGCCATCCATTTTCTCTGCAAGACACAACACAAGACAAACCCTAATGTCATGCTAAACTCTCCTAATCTTGTCCCAATATAAGCCTCAATCTATAAGCAGTATAGGCCACTGATGCACCAAGTTAAAATTGTTATCACGATCAGCGCTTTCACTACTCCTTCCTCCGCTCACAGATCTTACGTATGACGCACGCGTGTTGCACTTTATATACACTGTGCATGCGTGGAACCCTGCCTGCCCCTGACATTCTATCTAGCATATTCCCCACCCCTTCTCTTTTGGCGCAGTGGGAGAGCACATGGCAGAGAGACAACAGGTGCATGCAGACAGCAGCAGCAACGACGAAAGGCCGGAGCCACGAACGTCCCGATCCCGGAGGAGATTTAAGGCCTCAAATTTGTCCTTAGTAGAGATGGTGGAGATGGTGGACATCTTGAAGGGAGCCGATTATGATGGGAAGCATGGACCTTACCCAAACCCAAATGTGAGAAAGGCCAAGATCATGACTAAAGTTGTGAAAAGTCTGCACAGGAACACTAGTGTGGGACACCAGAACACCCTTTTTAGGGTGTCCCACACAGGTGCTCCAGTGGATACTAGGGGTGTTTTCTTGTGTGAAAATTGTACAAAAAAAGTAAATATTCCAGCTTTAGAAAGGGAAAAAAAATGTCTTCAGCTTGGAACTCTGCCCAAAAAGACAATTGTACGACACTTCCAAGCAATGTTTCAGATTCCTATTTCTTCCCTCAAATATCTGTATGCTCCTAAAGAAGGGGAAATACCAACACCACAACCAGAGGATGTGGAGGAAGGAGAGGTTTATGAAGTGGGCGAAATAGTGACCACAACAGGTGAGTGTCTGAGACCACAGTTTCAGGTAATAGATGGATGCCTGCATATTTTTAATACATGGTGTGTTTTTGAATTTTAGGTGATGTGGATGTTGTGGAAGAAGAAACTCATTTCACAAGTGCAAGTGCACACGTCCTCATCGGGGAGATCATGGTGTGCAATCATGATTTACAGAAGATCAAGGAAGACATCAATGATGTTGAAAAAAGACTCAAAAACATCATTGATGTTTTAGGCAGAATCTAAAACACACCTAAATTCTTCAATTTGTTTATATTTTTAAGATTTTTGAATCTTTTTTAAAGTATATTGAAAGCCAAATTTTGAAGATGCACACAGTGTGTCAACATGTGCTATCTGCCATCACGGGATATCAATGTGCGCGTTTTGTGGGTGCAACCCCTTCTTCACAACTCAAGTAGATGAGAGGAAGGGGTTGCACCCCTAAACACGTCCATTGATCCCCCATGATGGGAGCTAGCACATGTTGACATTAGGCATGGGATCAGGAGGGAAATCCCCATTTTGACTCTCAATTTGTGTGCATCTTCAAAATTTGGCTTTCACAGGGGTGACATCACCCCATCTGATGAAGATCAACACAGTTTGGACATACTAATGTCTGATATTGCCTTCAAATTATCAAAGTTGAACTTTGTAAGTTCCTGAGTTGTGTATTGTTTTATGGTTTTAAACATGCCTGTTTTAACACAAAAAAGGCTATTTGTACTGTCAAAACCAAAAATGTTATTACAAAAATATGTTGGTTTGTTAAAAAAACGTTTTCTAATGCACATGTGAATGTGCACAGAGTAAACATTTTTCTACTCAACAATGTGTGGCTTCTTCTTTCAATGCTCAATAGCAGTTTTTGGACTAAGTTGGTGTTTACAGTACCAATGGGGGTTATTTACTAAAGGCAAATCCACTTTGCACTACAAGTGCACTTTTAGTGCACTTTCAATGCAGTTTCAAGTGCACTTTTGCAGTGCACTTGGAGAGCAAAGTGGATTTTCATTTAGTAAATAACTCCCACAGTGCTTTATCATTTGCCATAATCAGGCCATTTTCGTGACTCCCAAAAATTAATTCATGGTGCTGAAAATGATGAATATTTATATCAGTAATGCATTACATACATTAACAACAAAAACAAGGTGTGTGTGTAGCAGACCCACAACATAATAATTAGCTGAAGAAGAGATTGTCACCTCATGTATCATATAAATTAAGTTTGCACTATTGAAGAAAATGGCCAAAAAGAAAAGCTCATTGGCTAACCTAGGAGACAGCTAAAAGAAACACAAGCAGTAAATGAAAGGAAATCTTATTTCAGTTTAAAGTTTTTTTCTTTAAATGTTTCTTAAACATTTTCTGGCATATCAATGGCCCCCCTACCCGCAAAGTACTCAACATACTTTTGTCTTACTTTGTGGGTGCTTTTGGGGGGCAAGCCAGGACAGCCAGCTTCAAGCGCCATCAGGGTTGGTTCTTTAAGTCCGACCTCAGGCCCAACTGAGGCCACATAGTTCATTGAATTTCTCCTTAAATAGTTGTGGAGAATGCAGCATGCAAGGATTTTATTGTTATGTTTATATTCCGCCATGTTGATTGCCGTAAGGAATAGGTGGAACCGGCTGGCCATTATCCCAAAAACGTTCTCCACCCCTCTTCTGGCTCTGGCCAGCTGGTAGTTTAAAACCCTCTGGTCTGGGGTGAGGGTCCTCATCGGAAATGGCCACATAAGGTGATCACCCAGCCCAAACGTTTCATCAGCAACCAAGACTAATGGCAGACCAGCCACGTTGTCTTCCAGAGGTGGCAATCCCAAGCCACCAATCTGGAGCTGTCCATAGAACTCGGTCTGAGTGATGACTCCACTATCCGACATCTGGCCATTCTTCCCCACGTCCACATAGAGAAACTCATATGTCGCCGACACCACCGCCAACATCACAATACTATTAAACCCCTTAATAATAGTATGACCCTGAGTTGGGGGGTGGGACGTGTTTCCCATCAATTGGTGGGAAAGTCCCACCACTGGGCAAAGTGGGATGCCACAGTCTGCCATTCCTGTGGTGTTGAAGGAACCTGTGGAGTCAAACAAGAAAAAAAAAAGAGTACTTTTGCACATAGCATTGCAAGCAGATTGGACACAAACATTCTTGGCCAACATCAGTATAACATTTATTTTAAGGAGTATTTAAAGACAAAAATCTAAGGTCCACTTATCAGATTCCTCACCCCCTCTGATGGCCCATAGTAAAAATTTTAGGGGGGTATGTTTTGGACAGATAACCCTCTCCACTTCATTGAGAGCTGAATGCATACATAATGTGTGTTACTTTGGCCAGCCCCTCCTTACTTACACTATTGGCAGCCCACTGGACAGGTAGGAAGTGTCATAATACAAAAACGTGAATACACACTGTACAAATCTAAGCACATTTTTACATTCTGCAATTTGTATTAAAATAATAAAGTCAGCGCAAAAATTCAAATAACAAAAGATAACAAGCAGCTGAACACTGAAGGTAAACATATAAAACCTCAGAGAACGTATAATAAACAAAGCAGTGCAGCGCTAAACCCAAAAGTCCAAATAGAAGTCCCTTAAGAGTAAAATCAAATGTAGGTAGAGAAAGGTTCTCCTCTGTAGTGATATAGGTGCTCAAGATAGTCCATGCAGTGCTACATATCCGTGATACCACCACCGGCTAGACAAACTGCTCACCTCAGCATATGGACCCCTGAACTAACAGATGGGTCAAAACAGCATTTACCACTCTCAGTGGATGGGGATGAAGACTTGTCCAGGCAGATGGTCCCACGGTAGTAAAGATGGCACTCAATATTGTAGATCATATCACATGCAATAAAAATGAAAATACATAGTGCACACTGCGTGGCTTAAAAATCATAACATTTATTAAAAGTCAGGTACTCACATACACAGCACTAGGGCATAGTGCTGTGTATGTGAGTACCTGACTTTTAATAAATGTTATCATTTTTAAGCCACGCAGTGTGCACTATGTATTTTCATTTTTATTGCATGTGATATGATCTACAATATTGAGTGCCATCTTTACTACCGTGGGACCATCTGCCTAGACAATTCTTCATCCCCATCCACTGAGAGTGGTAAATGCTGTTTTGACCCATCTGTTAGTTAAGGGGTCCATATGCTGAGGTGAACAGTTTGGCTAGCCGGTGGTGGTATCACGGATATGTGGCACTGCATGGACTATCTTGAGCACCTATATCACTACAGAGGAGAACCTTTCTCTATCTACATTTGATTTTACTCTTAAGGGACTTCTATTTGGACTTTTGGGTTTAGCGATGCACTGCTTTGTTTATTATACATTCTGCAATTACCTATCAAGATAATAGGAGAACAAAACCTTAAACAGTACAATTTGAAAGTATTCAGGCAGGCCCTTGCACTACATTCTTTGGTGAATTCATCCATAAATATGACCACAAAATAGATAGGTATAGTGTGTATGGGTTTGGCAAAGTCAGCAGATAGAGTATTGGTATCGGTTAACTTAGCGGTTGGGGGGAGGGTTCAAAATGATTTTGGGACACTTTGCCTGAATTTAAGCACACAAATAACATTTAAACACATTTTAGGAGGTGTTTAGGATAAAGCAGTACTATGGAGCTGACAAAATACATTGTTAAGTGACTAGGCTAGGTGGGTATGGGCCCAGGATGGCATGCTGGGAAGGTTAGTAAAGGCAAATATGCATGAAGGACAAAAAAGGAAGTTTAAAAACTTATAGCATGCATGAGGACAAAGGGGATATTCACAGCATATTACAATCATGGTAATTAGGGAATGATGAAAGAAATACAATACATTCGCAAACATTAAATACATAGAATGTGATGTTAAAGGAGAAATCTTACCTTAATATAGTCCTTCTGCAGGATCTGAATGATGGAAGAACAGGTCTCTGGAATAATGATCCCCAGAGCCTGGGGGGAGATGCCTGTCGAGAACTTGATGTCCTGCAGACTTCTCCCCGTCACGAAGTACTGCAACGTGGTGACTAGCCTCTGCTCAGGAGTGATGGCTTGCCACATGCAGGTGTCCTGCTTGGTAATATAAGGGGACAGCAAAGCCATCAGACGGTGAAAAACGGGTCCGTCATCTGGAGATAATTCCTGAAATCATCAGGATTATTTTTACAGATCTCCCGCAACAAAGGCATATGAGAGGATTGGTCACGCTGGAGTAACCAATTCTTCATCCATGAACTCCTCCCTGCTCTGTTCATGGACTTTGCTTGGGTCAAAGTAAGAACCCCAACACCAAGCCCCTGCACAGCATGAACTCTATGATGAGTACGTTCCCCCAACGTGGCTTCAAAGTGGTCGGCTGGTCAGAACGAACTAACAGAAAGCACTGAAAATCAGAAAAGCCTGAGAAGAGAAAGCTGAAAACCAGAAACAAGCGGACAAGAAGGCACTGACGATCAAATACGTACTATAAAATACGCACTGGAAAACAAATGGGAACTGACTACATGCACTGAAAACCAGATACAAACCCACAAGCACAAACTGAAGAGCTATAATGATCTGAAAAGCACGAGGCTGAAAAGCGTGAATCGTCTCTCACCAAACTTCTACTAACACGAGATAAACACGAGATTAGCAGAAGGAGCCCAAAGGGTGGAGCACTTGGTATTGAACTTCCCTTTTATAGTGCCGTCGTACGTGTTGTACGTCACCGTGTTCTTGACGTTCGGAATTTCCGACAACATTTGTGTGACCGTGTGTATGGAAGACAAGTTTGAGCCAACATCCATTGGAAAAAAACATGGATTTTGTTGTCAGAATGTGCGATCGTGTGTACACGGAATAAGAGTGTTCACATCTATTCTTGACCCCATATAATCATTGATCGTATGGGTTATGTGCTTCCTCTGACTGCTGCAAGCAGCAAGGCCTGAGTGATGCATCACAAAGAAGGACCCTAATGACTTGCTTATGCTACCATTGCCACTGCTGGTCCTCCTTTCATCCACCAGAGAATCTAAATCATGTGGGCCATGAAAGGACATCTTGCTGCTCTCTAAAAAAGCAAGTTAAGACTTTCCTCTGCACCACCTCTGCCAGATGGCATATTTTTTGCTCTTTCTATGAGGGCAGAATGAGTTGTTGAATTCGCCCTTTGTAACGTGGATCCCAAAGGGTGGTCAACCAGTAATGGCTCTCACCTTGACTGCCTGATTCCTGAGGGGCTTGTGCAGACACCACAGTATGAATGAGCCCATCCACCACAAACTTCTGGAACCTGGGCACTCATTATCACTGAGGGTACCATTGTTCTCATTATCACTGATGACAATGGTATCCTCAACCACTGAAGGAGGATTTCAAACCTTTTGTGCTGACCCATGCTGCTCTCACCCAGCTTTGGTAAACAGTCATATTTCTCCTCATGCATGCAGTGCCAAACTGACTGGTAGCTTTATCATGCTGGATAGGCTGCAGACTGAGGCTAGAAAATACTATGGTACTGTCCATAGCACATGTGTAAAAAAAGGTCTAGACTACTAAGTCCTAGAGTCCTGTCGAGCAGGCCTGGGGATTACAGTGGACTGCCTCCATGGAGCAGTGTCCTATATTTACAGTATATCAATATCTATCAATAAAGTAGTAAGAATTAACCCCTTCCCGCCGAGCGTACGCAGATGTGCATACTCGGCTTTCAGAGGTTATACTGGGATGATGCCCGCAGCTGCAGGCATCATCCCGTTACCGTTGTTTAGAGCTGACGATCGGCTATCCGAATATAACAACCGATGCGGCTAAAAGCCCCCCCTCCCGCCGCCTCCCGCCGCTCTTACCTGGCCTCCCGTTCGATCAGGACGGCCGGTAAGGCCAATCGCCTGCCTCCGGCAGCTAGGGGCGGGCTGGAACGAAGCTGTTGGCAGCTTCGTTCCAGCCTTCTCATTGTAAACGCGGAAGCGATGTCATGATGTCACTTCCCGTTTACTCGGCTGCCAATGGTGCCGGTTTTTAAAAAATACACAGTATACACCGTTTTTGGCGATCTGAATACTTTGAAGTGCAAAGGAGGGATCAGAGGTCTTTTAGACCCCGATCCCTCCATAAAGAGTACCTGTCACCACCTATTACTGTCACAAGGGATGTTTACATTCCTTGTGACAGCAATAAAAGTCATCAAAAAAATTTTTTTTTAAACACAATTTATAAATATATCATTAAATAAAATAAATAAGAAAAAAAAAATTTTAAAGCGCCCCGTCCCCGCGAGCTCACGCAGCAAAGAAAACGCTTACGGAAGTCGCGCCCACATATGTAAACGGTGTTTAAATCACACATGTGAGGTATCGACGCGATCGTCAGAGTGAGAGCAATAATTCTAGCACTAGACCTCCTCTGTAACTCTAACCTGGTAACTGTAAAAAAAATTTAAAGCGTCACCCATGGAAATTCTTAGGTACCGTAGTTTGTCGCCATTCCACGAGTGCGTGCAATTATAAAGTGTGACATGTTTGATATCTATTTACTCGGCGTAACATCATCTTTCACATTATACAAAAAAATTGGGGTAACTTTACTATTTGTAATTTTTAAAATTCATGAAAGTGTCCCTTTTCCCAAAAATTTGCGTTTAAAATGCCCCGTACACACGGTCGGACATTGATCAGACATTCCAACAACAAAATCCATAGATTTTTTCCAACGGATGTTGGCTCAGACTTGTTTTGCATACACATGGCCGCACACAGTTGTCGGAATTTCCGATCGCCAAGAATGCGGTCACGTACACCACCTACGACAAGACTAGAAAAGGGCAGGTCCGAACCAAGCATTGCACCCTTTGGGCTCCTTTTGCTAATCTCATGTTAGTAAAAGTTTGCTGAGAGATGATTCATGCTTTTTCAGACTCGTGGCTTTCAGAACGTTTTCTGCTGTTCAGTTTGTGCTTGTGGGTTTATATCTGGTCTTCAGCGCGTGCAGCGAGTTACGCGTGACTCTGTCATTATGTTATTGCTCGTTCGTTACTGTTTTTCAGGTCGCTCTTCACAGGCCTTGCTGTTCTTCAGTGCGTTCTGTTACTTCGTTGCGTATACGTACTCCTTGTAGAGTTCGTGTTGTGCGGGAGCTTGGTGTTGGGGTCCTTACCTTGACACAAGTCCAGTCCATGAACAGGGTGGGGAGGAGTTCATGGACAAAGAATTGGTTGCTTCAGCGTGACCAGTTCTGTCATATGCCTTTGCTCCGTGAGATCCGAGAGAATAATCCTGATGATTTCAGGAACTTTCTCCGGATGATGGACCCCATATTTCACCGTTTGTTGGCTTTGCTGACTCCCTATATCAGCAGGCAGCATACCTGCATGAGGATAGCCATCACTCCGGAGCAGAGGCTAGTTGCCACCCTGCGGTACTTGGTGACGGGGAGAAGCCTGCAGGACCTCAAGTTCTCGACAGGCATTTCCCCCAGGCTCTAAGTATCTTTATTCCAGAGACCTGTTCTGCCATCATCCAGGTCCTGCAGAAGGAGTATATTAAGGTAAGATTTTTATCCTTTAATCTCAAATTTTATTGTATTTAATGTTTGATAATATATTGTATTTCTTTCCTCATTCCCTAATTACCATGATTGTAATATGCTGTGAATGTCCCCTTTGTCCTCATTCATGCTGGGTTTTTATGTAATTTTTTTTTGTGCTTCATACATATTTTCCTTCACTTACCTTCCCAGCATGCTCTCCTGGCCCTACATTCACCTCATGTAGTCACTTAACAATGTATTTTATCAGCTCCATAGTGGTGCTTTACCCCAAACACCCCCTAAAATGTGTAAAAATGTGATTTGTGTTTAAAATTCAGGCAAAGTGGAGGATCTCCTCACCTGGTCCCATCACAACATCTCATGGATAGGTAAAATTAATTCCATTAAAATGACCCTATTACCCAGATTACTCTATCTCTTCTGTTCCCTATCGATTCCTATCAGGGAAGATCACTTAAAATCACTTCAAGACAAAATAATCAAATACATTTGGGGTAAGAAAGGCTATAGACTAGCGAGAAAAGTCCTATTCAGCCAAAACACAAAAGGAGGACTAGGTCTTCCAGACCTTTTCAAATATTATCAAGCTGCCAGATTAGCCCAACTATCAACAATCTACTTCAAACACGAAATCCCAGATTGGATTAATATAGAAAGACAAGCGGTCCCTACATACCCGTTAGACTTTTTACTGTGGTCTCCTCGTAAAAATAGACCTCCTATCTTATCCCCCGCTCTTTCACATTCCATGAGATTATGCGATGATATAAAACACTCACCCTCCTAGACGTCTGACATTCAACCGTTGGCCCACATTTTCCATAATCCCCTCTTCAGACCGGGTATGGATATCAAAACATTTCAATGGTGGTTAGATAAGGGGATGTACAGGATTGGACACTACTTTACCCCTTCGGGCCCTGTTTCCCTGAAATTCTGTATGGATAAGCTGGAGATCCCAGCCTCAGAAAAATTTAGATTTTATCAAATTTCCCACTTTCTTCATAC
Source organism: Aquarana catesbeiana (assembly GCF_042186555.1). Taxonomy (NCBI): domain Eukaryota; kingdom Metazoa; phylum Chordata; class Amphibia; order Anura; family Ranidae; genus Aquarana; species Aquarana catesbeiana. Next base: position 293,092,602 of record NC_133325.1, read on the forward strand.
AATATGGAAAAACAAACCCACTCCTCCGACTTTTTCGGAGTATGAACACTGGTGTGGCCAGGATTCAGTGCATAAAGGGGAATCTCCATAATATATTCTTCCCTATCAGAACCCGTCTCTAAATTCTCTTACATGGAGGCCTGGGAGAAGGACTTACAAGAGACCTGGGACCTGGAGACATGGCACGGAAGAGGAATCAGAGCTCACAAAGGTATAATGAACATTTCAATAATAGAAGCCAATTGGAAAGTGATGACCAGATGGTATCTGGTTCCGTTAAGATTGAACAAAATGTTTCCTTCCTTATCTCCTCTATGTTTTAGGGAATGCTAAGCCCAGGGTTCCACGCTTCATATTTGGTGGGAATGCCCAAGAATTAGAGGGTTTTGGAATAAGATTTTTAATCTTATCCGCAAAGTAACAAACCTACCGATCCCTAAGACTCCACAAATTGCTCTATTGAATGAGCAAATCCCCAAGATTTCTAAATTTTCTCTCCGACTGATTACCTTCATGCTATTAGGAGCTAAAATTACCATCGCTAAAGCCTGGAAGACACCAAAAATTTCACTTGTAGCGGCTAAACGAAAAATCTCTTGGATTATGACCCAGGAAAGGGTAGTAAGCAAAATTCAGGACAATTACAAAACCTTTGAAGCAATATGGGAACCCTGGGCTGGGCATATAGGTATCTCCCTGGTTCCTGGAATCTCCTCGTCAGGATAGTTACACATGACCTGAGAGCTGGACGTCTCTTTTTCTATTCCTTTCTTTTTCTCTCTTCTTTCCTTTACCTTCTACCTATTTCGTCTATTTCCCAGATATTGCAAGAATAGATGACTACGGTTCTTTTGACAAATCAAGTTTATGTTGGTTAGTCCTCTAATTTCGTATGAGATATTATACACTACTATGTTATAAGGAACAAAAGTTCGCCCTTGGGGATCAGTGCAGTTTCCCCATTGCGAATCAGTGGCTTCGGGGAGGCAGCTCATGATCTCTAATGGGTAGGGCATTTTCTATCTAAATATCATCAAGGTCTAGACCAGAACACAGTGTGATCCCATCAGGGGTGTCTGGCTAGTCCCTAGTTTATTGCGCCCTATGAAGCATTAGACCCAATATGGTTGACGATGATAGTATGTCTCATTTCTTGTTTTATGTTGAGTATCCTTAGAGTTTTGGATGTAAAGAGATAATAATGTACACTGAAATCTATCTTTTGATGGACATATTCTGTAATGTAAGTTGTCTCAATAAACATGTTAAACTTCAAAATTCAGGCAAAGTGGAGTGCGCATGCGCGGGACCTCCGAAGCGTCATGCTGACCGAGAGCTCCGCACCGCTCCGGCCTTCCAGAGCTCAGCACAATTGCTATTCTGAGCAAATCTCAGCAGGAGGACCAGACATCGCATCCTCACAGTTCCAGGCATCAGCCTAAATGTCCAGAACCCAGCCGAAGAAGGACATTAATCGGCAATTGGACTTTGGCCTAACGTCCCCTGTGCTTTCCAAGATGGCGGCTGCAAATTCTCCATGCTGAGACACTGTAAACCAGCAAGGCCCAGCGAACCCTCTAGCTCTTTCCACACCAGCCACGGCACATGTGAGTAACCTCCTGGCCACCCAAAGCTACCTGGCATCACCTGCTTCTACTGAATCTCTCCTAAGCAGAATGCAGAACGGCAACCCATACTCTCCCCTTCTCAACTCCCCTGATAGCATTGCAGACTCTCCACAGGCTTCCCCCATTACTAATAATCATCCACCAGAAATGGCTCAAATCCTCGATTGCTTTTCTGATATGCTTGCTGCAGGGCTAGCATAAAATGCTATGCAAATCACCACTTCAATTAAGGCAGATCTTCAGAGTCTAGGGGCAAGAATGGATGCTATTAAACAGGCTGTAGATGAATCTGCTGCACGCACCAACCAACATGCCACCTGTATCCAATCTTTACAGAATCAACTCGAAAACGCTGTAGCCAAAATTGAAGATTTAGAGAATAGAAGCAGATGCTATAACTTTCGAGTGTGAGGCATTCCTGAAGCCAATACGGATATCCCTAGCACCATCAAATTATTAATCAAGGAAATTATCCCTGACATCCCAGACCATAAGCTCGAATTGGACAGGGCCCACAGAGTGCTTCCACCCCCCCCCGCCAAGATGGCCCCCTCCGGGATATAGTAGTCAAGCCACACTTTTACGGAGTAAAAGAAGAGATAATGAAAAGATCTCGCTACAAAGATGACATCACCCTATTTGGTAACAAAATCCAGATTTTTGCTGATATTTCTCCAACCACGATACAGAAAAGATCATTCAGACCACTTCTAGACATTCTCTCACAGAGGATGATCAAATATAGATGGGCCTTCCCCTTCCGTCTGCAATTCCATTACAGAGGTAAATCCTACAGTTTCTCAAACTTCCAAATGGGCGAGCAATTACTTCTCCACCTTGGGCTTATATCTCAAGACCTGCCCCCACACAACTCAGAGAATTGGCCAACCTCTTCCAAAAGGCCTCCTCCAAACAGCCCCCTTACTTGTGGGTGAAACAGCAAACGAAGAAACAACAGGAATCCCTGCCCCCCAGATGAACACTGTTGACATTTGCTCAATTGGTCCAAGTCCCTTCTTTTGATAGTGTAGAGGCTTCTCCTACACCCCCCGGTCTTTTTTAAGACCCACTGAAATTAACCTTCCCTTTTACCCATAAACCCCTTTTTTTTTGTTTGCCAGAATCTTCTGACGCACTTTCGGCACCGTATCCCTTCATCGTATGAGGACTACAAATATTTTTGCTCTACAATTCAAGAAGAGGCTTTAGCTCGGGACACTTCTTAACCTGCCTAAGCATCACCCCATCCCACCTCCCTTTTCCCTATTCCCTTTCCCCTTCCATCCCCTATTATCCCCCCTCCCCTCCCTACCCTCTCCTGATATATTAATCCTTCATGGCAGATTTATCCAGCATGACATGAAGCCGGTCCTTCTCTTTTTCATATTTTGTATGTTTCTTTTTTTCCAGTTTATAAAGGTCATATCACCTTTTTTAGAGATAATAATTAGATAGCAATCAATGTTACTTTTGATAAGGAACAGTAAGTAATTGTCACAGGGAGATCTCTCCCATAGTTTTTTCCTTTTTTTCTTCAAAAAACGCTCTGCGGCTGGAGCGGGGCTACATGCCACTCCACCTATTGTAACCGAGAGGAATTTTGATCCCTTGGCAACAATAGACTTGCGGCCCTGATTTGGGTTGCTTTTTTCACTGAACCCTTCATTTTTAGGGGTTCAGTGCAGGTTTTGATCCTGCAACTAAAGGACCCAGGGTTCTTTTTACACTGGAATACTTCTTTCTCAACTCCTCCTTTTCTTTTCTCTCTTCCTTCTCGGTCCTTTTCTCCCCCCACCTCTTTTTCCTCCCACCCAGGTGCCTTTGAGGAGAGCTGGCCAGGTTCGGCATCCTGAATCCCGAAGCTGGAATCTTATTCTCATGATGGACGGACCCACTCCCCTAGATCGGGTCCCTAGATCGGGTAAGAATTCGTTTTTTATTGACGAACACTCCACACATTGTCCATGGCTGATGAACACCCCCCCCCCCACAGTCATCTCTCAAAATAGCGTCCCACAATACACAAGGACTAAACTCCCCAGTGAAAAGGCGTAAGGCCTTCCATAGCTAACATTCCAGAGGGTTAGACGTTATACTCATTCAGGAAACCCACTTTCCGAAGAGCTTTAACCCATCCTTCATGCACCGTAATTATCCCACCTTTTATTTAGCCAACGCAGATGACAAAAAAAGAGGAGTAGCTGTCCTCATATCCAAACGCACTCCCTTTACTCTGGCCCAAACTGTTAAGGATGAAGAGGGGAGATACATCCTGGTAAAAGGCCACATAAATGGTATACTTCTCTCCTTTATATCATACTATGCCCCCAATAAGGGACAGGCTTCCTTCTTCTCAGCCATGCTTACCTCTCTCTCCCCCCACCTGGAGGGCAAGGTGATCATGGGAGGGGACTCAAATATTGCCTTCGACTATATGCTTGACAAATCGACAAGAGGTCATTCGAAGCTCAAACGACCTCCCAATCAGAGCCTTCGTATTGCTCAACTTCTACATTCCTTAGGAATGATTGATGTATGGAGAGAATTAAACCCTAATGCCAAAGACTACACTCACTTTTCAGCTCCCCACAGAACTTACGCGCGTATAGACCACATTTTTCTGCATAGCACTGACATACATTTAGTATCTCGAGCAACAATTAGCGATGTCCCTTGGTCTGACCACTTCTTGGTCTCCACCAATCTTTGTGGTTTCCTACATAAAGCTAGCCCTCCACAGTGGCGCCTCAATGAAGCCCTCCTCTCCAACCTAGTACACTGTACCATGATCGAAAAAGATATTATAGAATATTTCCGCTTGAATGATACACCAGAGATTTCTCCAAGCTCCTTATGGGGAGCTCATAAAACAGTAATAAGGGGTAACCTTATACAATTGGCATCACAACTAAAATGAGAAAAGCAAATAGATCTTAAAAATTTACATAAAAATTTCCAATCCACTTGTAAAAGACATAAGCAACACCCAACTCTCGCTTCGCAAGCTAAAATGGACGCTTCCAGGATCGAACTAAATACTGCTCTCACGTCTACTGCAGAAAAACACTTAAAATGGGCTAGTAGGAGATTTTACCTCAACTCTGACAAATTTGGTCCCCAACTCGCCTCAAAACTTTCACCCAGACATAGATATCAAGCCTTATCAAAAATTAAATCCCTGTCGGGCTCCTTAACCCAAAACCCCAAGGCAATACTAGAAGCATTCCATTCTTTCTACTCTAAACTGTACTCATACCCCAATCCGGATAGTACCCATAAATTCAATGCATTTTTTGATAGTATCCCCCTCCCCATAATCTTTGAATCTCATCGCTCTTTAATGGAAGCCCCTATTTCTGTAGAGGAGGTTATGAAGGTAATAAAAGATATTAAAACAGGTTCAGCCCCAGGCCCAGACGGTTTCTCGTCACTTTATTATAAAACATTTGGAGCTGTGCTATCTCCTTATCTGGTCCGGTTCTTCAATTCCCTCAATAAGGATTCACCATTAGACCCAGTGACTAATTTAGCCTACATCTCAGTCATACCCAAACCGGGTAAAGACCAGAGCCAGGTTAGTAACTACAGACCTATATCCCTCATGAACAACGACCTGAAAATCATGACAAAAATCCTCTCCAACAGACTAGGCTCCTTTATAGGGTCGTATGTTCATAGGGATCAAGTGGGCTTTATACCGGGGAGGCAGGGTCCGGATCAGATAAGGAGAGCAGTAGATATCGTCTCCCTGTTGAAGTCAAAATGGGATAGCAATCCACCTCAAGAAGGTTACCTCTTATCCATAGATCTCCAAAAGGCCTTTGACACCATCACCTGGCCTTATCTATTCGGGACTTTAGAGAGATGGGGGTTTGGTTCTCATTTCATTAATCTCCTCGCAGCTCTCTATTCCCTACCTAGGGCCCAGATTAGAATCCAAGGACACTTATCTGATTTCTTCCCCATAACTAAAGGGACCAGACAGGGTCACCCTTTATCCCCTCTTCTCTTTGCCATCGGCATAGAAAATTTGGATATTGCAAGAAATCACCCAGACATCCATGGCGTTAAATGTGGTCAGTCATTACATAAATGCGCTTTGTTCACAGATGACGTCCTTCTCGTCATCACTTCCCCCTTATTTCCACCCCAAATGTCCTATCACTTCTTAAAAAATTTGGACAGATTTCAGGCCTTCAAGTGAACATGGCTAAATCTTTAGCACTTAACATCTCTACCCCTTCACTCGTAGTGGAAAGCCTTAAGGACCATTTCCCCTTTGTATGGAGTTCAACCTCCATCCCTTATCTAGGCATCCAGTTAACCCCCCAAATAGATCAACTATACCGCTTTAACTACCCCCCCATGTTCAAAAAACTTAAATCTGATCTCGATCAATGGTCACTACACAAATTGTCATCTTTAGGGCGGTTGAATGCGGTTAAGATGACTCTAATCCCACGGATACTATACCTCTTCCGATCCCTTCCCATTCCTGTCCCCAAACTACATATCTGCAAGCTACAATCCTCGATCATCCAATTTATCTGGAGTAATTCAAACCACAGGCTCCCTAAAAAGACACTCTTTAGACCAAGGAATAAAGGGGGTCTTGTACTGCCCAACCTCTGGTGGTACTACCAGGCAGCACATCTCAGCCAAATATCGGCTGTTTACTCTAGAGGCCCAAAACCAGAATGGATAGAGATGGAAAGACAAGCTATACCCGAATTCACTATATACTATCTTCTTTGGCATCCCCATAAAGCTAGACCACCAATCCTCTCCCCCTCTCTTTCACACTCGTTCACGTTGTGCGACACACTACATAAATTAAACATTCTAACATCTAAATGGCATCCCCTGGCTCACATATTTAATAACCCCCTTTTCCCACCAGGCACAAATATAAGAGCGTTCCAGTGGTGGCTTGATAAGGGCTTATATAGAATAGGTCATTTTTGTAACTCTAGTGGACCCCTCAGATTGACTCAATGTACATCAAATCTTAAAATGCCCCAATCGGAAAAGTTTCTCTTTCACCAAATAAGACATTTCCTACTCTCCATCCTCTCCCAGGAACCGCTCCCCCTTACTACCACTCCCTACGAACAATGGTGTTCCTCAGCTATGGACATGAAAGGGGGAATTTCTCTCATCTACTCGCCCTTAGCCGAACCACAAGAGAAAGCGTCCTATATGATGACCTGGGAACATGAGGTTGGATTTGACTGGGATCTTGACACATGGCACTCGTATTTTGCTTCCACCTTTAAGGGGATCCTAAACGTATCCCTTACTGAAGCAGACCTCAAAATCATGACACGATGGTACCTAGTCCCTACTAGACTTGCTAAATTTTACCCACAATCCTCCCCTCTATGTTTTAGAGGATGTGGCCACCTGGGTACTCTCCTATATATTTTTTGGGAATGCCCAAGAATCAGAGGCTATTGGAACAAAATCTTCAATCTAATCAGAAAAGTCACAGGCAAGGCGATCCCACAAACCCCAACTGTAGCACTATTAAATCAAAAAGTCCCCAAAATTTCTAAATACGACCAAATTCTAATCCACTACATTCTCATTGGAGCCAAAATTACCATAGCCTGGGCATGGAAACTTTCCAAGGTATCCTTCCATTTAGCCAAACAGAAAGTTTACTGGATCTTGTACCAGGAGAAAATCTCCAACATCATCCTAGAGAAAACTGAGAAATTCAAACTTATATGGGAACCATGAGCCCGTCATATTGGCATGACCCTCTAGTCTCTAACTCTACCATAATATGGTCAGTTAAGTTCCCCTGCTCGGTTGCTTAGCACCCTGTTCCAGCTCTCCTCGGAGCACAGGCATTCCTTCCCTACCCACCTCTCTTAAACCCCCTCTTCCTTTCTTCCTAATTCTATTTCTCTCTTTCTTCTTGCTTTCTTTTCTATACTCTTCTCTCCCACCGGACCAGAACGGTGGGTTGTGAAGCAGAGGTTTCATGATTTATACCTTGTACTATTATGACTTTTTTGTTTAATATTCAGTGTATTTTAAATTGGTTTATCCACCTTTGATTAAGGTCAGAATTTAGCAGAACAGATAAGGGCTCCGATAGTTCGACTTCTAAGCACTTTTGTTATCATACAGAGCCCAATTGTATTGTACAGTATCACTCTTTATGCACTGTCTAGGACTTACTTCTCATCTAGGATCCAGAGGCCTTTGAAGCCCAGACACAGCATGATCCCAAAATGGGGTGTCTGGATTTCAAGGCGGATGGTAACTTATTTTGAATACCAGACAGGGCTCCCACGTTGTCTATGATTATCATTGCTGCATAGAAGATATATACATGAATATTTCCTTTGCAATATATCTCTTGTTACTTCCTAGTGCATTAATTTCTACATGACCATAATCTGTTATCTTTTTTACTCCCCTGCGTGGGTAGAGAATTGTTGTTGTTTAATATTTTACCTTAATAAATATTTTAAAATAAAAAAAAAATTCAGGCAAAGTGCCAGAGGCTTTTTTTGGGGGGTCCCCAAATCATTTGGAACCCTCCCTCCCCCCAACTGCTAAGTCAGCTGATACCAATTCTCTATCTATCCTCAATCATCTATCTGCTGACTTTGCCAAACCCATATACACTATACCCATCTCTTTTGTGGTCAGATGTATGGATGAATTCCCCAAAGCATGTAGTGCAAGGGCCTGCCTGTATACTTTCAAATGGTAATGTTTAAAGTTTTGGTATACTATTCTTATCTTGATAGGTAATAGCAGAATGTCTAAATGTGCTCAAATGTGTACAATGTGTATTTATATCTTTGTATTATGACACTTCTTACCTGTCCAGTGGGCTGTCGATAGTGTAAGTAAGGAGGGGCTGACCAAAGTAACACACATTATTTAGGCATTCATCTCTCAATGAAGTGGAGAGGGTTACCTGTCCAAGAGCTCCCCCCCATAATGTTAGAAATGACCCATAAGAGGGGGAGGGGAGGGGGAATCTGATAGGTGTACCTTATACCTTGGTCTTTAAAAACTCCCTCAAATAAATGTTATCTTGATGTTGGCCAAGAATGTTTGTGTCTAATCTGCTTTCCCTGTTTATGTGCAAAATTATTAATTTTTTTTTCTTGTTTGACTCCACAGTTTCCTTCCAACCCACAGGAATGGCAGACTGTGGCCTCCCACTTTGCCCAGCGGTGGGACTTTCCTAACTGAGGAGGGGCAATTGATGGGAAACATGTCCACATCATCCCACCACCCAACTCGGGGTCATACTATTTCAACTATAAGGGGTTCAATAGTATTGTGATGTTGGCGGTGGTGTCGGCTACTTATGAGTTCCTGTATGTGGACATGAGGAAGAATGGCCGGATGTCCGTTGGTGTAGTCATCGCCCAGACGGAGTTCTACAGGCATCTCCAGAATAGCAGCGTGGACTTGCCACCTCCAGAAGACAATGCGGAAGGACTCCCATTTGTCTTCGTTGTGGATGAAGCATTTGCGCTGGGGGGCCATCTTATGCGGCCATTCCCGATGAGGACCCTCACCCCGGACCAGAGGGTTTTTAATTACCGGCTGGCCAGAGCCAGAAGAGTGGTGGAGAACATGTTTGGAATCATGGCCAGCCAGTTCCACCTATTTCTTACACCCATACACATGACAGAGTACAAACTGAATCATATCATCCTGGCGTGCTGTGTTCTACACAATTTTTTACGGCAACATTCTGCCAACTATGCTGGCTCAGTTGGGCCTGAGGCCGGAATTAAGAATGAACCAACCCTGATGGTGCTTGAAAGTGTCCGTCCTGGCTTGCCCCCCCTGAGTGCCCGTGAGGTCCGTCTAAGATACCTTGAATACTTTGCGGGTAGGGGGGCCATCAATATGCCAGACAATGTCTGAAACCTTTTTCAAATAAAAAAAAACTTTTAACTACTAAAATCTTTGGTGACATTTACTGCTTGTGTTTCTTTTAGCTGACCCTGACAGAGTCCTGAAAATGGCCTGATTGTGTAACATTACAAAGCACTGTTGGGTGTTATTTACTAAAGGCAAAGACACTTTGCACTACAAGTGCACTTGAAACTGCACTTGTAGTGCAAAGTGGATTTTACCTTAGGAAATAACACCCATTGTCACAGAAAACACCAATTAGAGCACAACAAAAGTTTTGGAGCGTTGAAACAATAATCCACACATTCTTGATTATCAATCTTTTTAATCCCAGCACAATCACATGTGCATTTGTAAAAGTTTTTTAAAACAAACCAACATGTTTGTTGTATAACAATTTTTGGGGTCACATTAGATAAAGTAGAAATGTCCATTTAAGATAAAACAGGCATGTTTAAAACCAACAAGAAAGACACAAATCTTGAACTTACAAAGTTCACATTAGGTAGAACTTGAAGGCAATATCAGACATGAGTATTTACAAACTGTGTTTGATTTTGCGTTCAGATGGGGTAAAGTCACCCCAGGAAAAGCCAAATTTTGAAGATGCACACAAATTGTCGAATGTCAACATGTGCTAGCTGCTATCACGGGGGGATCAAGGAACGTGTTTTGTGGGTGCAACCCCTTCCTCACAGCTACTTTATTATTGAGGAAGGGGTTGCATCCCCAAAACGCCTACATTGATCTCCCGTGATGGCAGATAGCACATGTTGACACACTGTGTGCATCTTCAAAATTTGGCTTTTCGCAAATATGTCAAAAAATGGTATAAATTTTTAGATCACAAAAAGCACAAAAAAACAAAGGGATTTGGATGGGTCTTAAACTCTCCCTAAAACATCAATGATGTTCTTCATTTTTTTAAAAATCATTGATGTTTTTATGGATGTTTTCCAAATCCCTATAACACCCCATGATCTCCCCGATCAGGATCTGTGCACTTTCAGAGGTAAAATGATCTGGATCCACAACATTACCATCACCTAAAAAGATAGAAACAAAAACACACCATGTATTATAAATATGCTGGCATCCATCTCTTACCTGAGCCGTGGTCGCAGACACTCACCTGTTGTGGTGCCAATTTCCACCACATCTCCTTCCTCCTCCTCCTCCTGTTGTTTTTGGTGGGTCTCCACTTCTTCCAGAGGTGTGGGGTCTGTGGTCTCCTCGGATGAGGGGTGTCCTCCGAGTCTTTTCTCCCCTATGTAAATAAAAATAGGTATACTTAGCACACAGATATTTGATGGCAGAACTAGGAATATGAAACATTGCTTGGAAGTGGGGTACAATTGTCTGTTTTGGCAGAGTTCCAAGATGAAGACATATTTTGTCCTTGGTCAAGCTTGAATACTTACCTGTTTTGTACAAGCTTCACAGATGGAGCCACCCCTATAGTATACATTGGAGCACCTGTGTGGGACCCCCTAATGAAAAGGGTGTTCTGGTGTCCCACACTAGTGCTCCAGCGTCTAGATGTGTAAACAGCTGCTGAGTGTCCTCTCCTTACTCAGAATCTAGTTTGCATTTCATTCTAGTTACAAACCCATATAGACAACCAACTTATTTTAAGATAAGTAGGCCATAAAAAAACTAATCAAATGCATATGGCCAAAACAATGGTGTTTTCTAGTCCGAACGAACAATGTTTCATACGAACGAATAATGTGCCCATGAAAATGTAAGTTGCAATTTTAAAGTGTACAACAGTAAAGAAAAGCACATGGAGCAGCACGACCGTAATAAACATAAAGAATAGGAACACAGGACAACTACTTACTTTTTTGCAGCACTCCCCGGATCCTTCGGTACTGCTCGTGCTCCCTTAATTTGAGGTCCGACCAATGCTTCCTGAGCTGATCCTTGGATCGTCATACCCCAAAATTCCGGTGCAGACTCTTGACCACTTTCGCCATGATCTTGGCCTTTTGGACATTGGGATTGGGGTAAGGTCCATACTTCAGGTTGTCAACCATCTCCAACATCTCCCCAAAGGACATATTTGATGCCTTAAATCGTCTCTTTCTGGATCGGAACATTTCAGGCTCTGGGCTTTCCTCCTCCTCCTCCTCGTTGGTGTAATTATCTGACACCTGCTGTGCCTCTGCCATGTGCTCTTCCCCCCCTGCGACGAACAAGAAGGGGCGGGGAATAGACTAGAAAGAACGTCAAGGGTGGGCGGAGTTTCACGCATGCGCAGTGTCTATAAAGCGTAACACGCGTGCGTAGTACGTACGATCTGTGAGCGGAGGAAGGAGTAACAAGGCGCTGTTCGTGATAGGTAAGATTTAACATTGGGCCTATACTGCTTCTAGATTGAGGCCCGTATTTGGACAAGTTTAGAAGACTTTAGGCTGACATTAGTGTTTATCTTGTGTTGTGTCTTGCAGTTAAAATGGATATCTTGAAGGATCATGCCAATCTTCATTGATATGTTCAGGGAGCTGCCCTGTCTGTGGCAGATAAACCACTCTGAATATAAGAACCAAACAAAGAGGAAGGCAGCGCTGAATAATTTGCTGCAATTTGTGAAGAGGGTGATCCCCACGGCAGACATCATCTATTTGAAGATCCTAATTGGTGGCCTGAGGAGCACTTATCTAAGGGAGCACAAGAAGGTCCAGGATTCCCAGAGATCAGTAGCTGCAGATTACATTTATGTCCCCAGGCTGTGGTACTATGACAGGCTGCATTTCCTGGCAGGTCAGACTGAACCCAGGCCATCACTCTCTACTCTTCCTTCCATGCTTCCTTCCCCCCCCGGCTGAGGCTTCTGACGCCCAACCTGGGCCTTCCAGGCAGCAACATGTGGAGGAGCCCAGCTTGAGCCAGGTATAGCATTCTTCTAAATATTTGTGGTTGTCCAATCAATGATGTTAACTAGATGTTAGTTTGGAGTACTAATTTATGATTGTGATTGATGATGCAAAAACTAAAACAAGGTCCCTTTTTCATACACAAGGAAGTCTCAGCCAGGAGGTGGCTGGGCCAAGCAGGCTGCCTGATACACAGGTCCCTCCCCTACACCTGCAAAGAAAAAGTGGCAGGAAGAGGAGTAACCTGGAGGAGGCTGCCATAGGCCTCTTTTGGAAGGCTACTGAGGCCCTCAGAACACCCCACAGTGTGGAGGAGGACTTTGCTGCCATAACTGCATGCAAAATGATGCAGATGGAGGAGGGCCAACGACTCCTATGTGAGTTCTTAATTTTGGAAGCTCTAAATAGGGGGTTGAGGGGCCAAATCACATGTGCAACCCACATTTGTCACCTCACCCATAGTCCTCCTCCTCCTCCAGGTCCTACTCCTCCTCCTCCTCCAGGTCCTACTCCTCCTCCTGCCACATCTCCAACACCAGAGCCACAGCCGGGAAGGAAGCGTGGAAGGAAGACCAGAGAGTGATGACCCTGGGTTCAGTCTGGTCTGGCAAAATATGCAGCCTCTTGTAGTACCACAGCCTAGGAACATACATATCATCTGCTGCTTTCATGATCTCTGGGACTTCTGGACCAGACTGCACTCCCTTACATATGGACTACTCAGGCCACCAATTTGGCAGTCAAATAATTGATGTGTGCCCTGGGGGTCAAAGGCTTTGCCAATTCATGATGTATCCAGAGTTGCTTCCCTCTTTGTTTGGTTCTGAGCCCTTAATAAAGGAATTTTTGTTTCAATTATACTCGCCTATGTGTGTTTTCCTTCATAAAGGACAGTTTGTTTGTGAGGAGTCAGGTACATTTAAAAAATACAATGTGAAATTAACAAGAGACACCAACACCAAACAACCTCCTTGAGATTAAATAATACAAGATAATAATGGTGTTGTGGTAACTTGACACACAAAACACACATAAAAATATTCTGGAGATTTTTGGTCAGATGTGACAAATCAAAATATATTGAGTGAATCACGATAAATAATAAAGAAATACATTTGTGAGAAGTCTGTGTGAATATGAGCAGCAAAACTACTTCATTCTTCTAGCATTATAAAGAAGAAGAGAGTGCGCTGCATTAAACAATTTTAAACATTGCAGCCTGACGAAAGTGCTCTATCCATTCCGAGCGCTAATTTTACCAGACAGAGCTGTTCCGTCTCGGAATTTGTTCTGAGCATGCGTGGCAATTTGTGCGTTGGAATTGTCCACACATGGTCGGAATTGACACGATCGGATTTTGTTGTCGGAAAATTTTATAGCCTGCTCTCAAACTTTGTGTGTCGGAAAATCCGATGGAAAAAGTCCGATGGAGCCCACACACGGTCGGAATTTCCGACAACACGCTCCGATCGCACATTTTCCGTCAGAAAATCTGATCATGTGTACGGGGCAAAACACAGCTGCACAAATACCATGTGATATAAAATATTGCAACAATCTCCATTTTATTCCCTAGATTCTCTGCTAAAATATATATATACTGTTTGGGGGTTCTAAGTAATTTTCTAGCAAAAACTACGGATTTTAACTTGTAAACACCACATTTCAAAAATAGGCTTAGTCATGAAAGGGTTTTAAGGTAGTGGTGCGCTTATATGTAGAAATGATTGGATAATTAAACTAATAATGATAGACCTAAAATTGCTGCAGCTGTCACTATGTGCTCCCACAGAAAACAACAAAAGAAAAGAAAAATGTGACAGCGCTGCAATGGTACAAACTATATGAATATAAACAACAACTGACTGTGCAATATGTGTGTAATAACTGCAAATAATAAAAAGTCCAAACAATAAAACAAAGAAGATATAGAAAATAATTATTTAACTGATGTGAAAAAAACGTGTGTGATGTTTCTTCAAAGACCCTCCTTAGCCAGAGTGCTCCCACCACCACATGCAACGCTCACTCACCTCCTTTACACGACCCTGAAAGGGGTCACACACGCCTTGCACTTTGTGCCAATACTCCCTCCAAGGGATCCTCAGTGATTTTTACTTGCTCAAGGAATAGAAAAAAATGATCTATAACTGGTATAGGTTCCATCCACTCTGCTGCTTCAAAAACCTTAATCCACATTTATGACCGGTAGATGCAGAAATACATGGAAAAAACAAAAAAAGTGCCTCCTATAGTGCAATATCCAAGGGATTAGTAATGAAACCTCTCCACCCCAGCTAGCAATAAACTCACATTTATTTGAAAGATTAACCACTTGACCACTGGGCACTTAAACCCCCTTCCTAACCAGACCAATTTTCAGCTTTCGGTGCTCTCGCACTTTGAATGACAATTACTCAGTCATGCAACAATGTACCCATATGAAATGTTTGTCCTTTTTTTCACACAAATAGAGCTTTCTTTTGGTGGTATTTAATCACCACTGGGTTTTTTATCTTTTGTGCTATAAATCAAAAAAGACTGAAAATTCAGTAAAAAAAAAAAACTGATAGCTTTATCATGCTGGATAGGCTGCAGACTGAGGCTAGAAAATACTATGGTACTGTCCATAGCACATGTGTAAAAAAAGGCCTAGACTTCTAAGACCTAGAGTCCTGTCAAGCAGGTCTGGGGATTACAGTAGATTGCCTCCATGGAGCTGTGTCATCTATTTACAGTATATCAATATCTATCAATAGAATAGCTGCTCCCTCTACTCCCCTGCAAGCTTCCCCTGGATGACATCCTGCCTCAGAATTAGGCAACCATCATTGTTCTTCTTTTAAAATGGTTAAGCTGAATCTTTCAAAGCTGTGATCAGAAATTGATTATTTTTTTAGAAAACAACCCTTTTGTAAACTGTTACATTTCTGTCTGGACATGGCAGTAAGTGATATAGATTTTTTTTAAAAGGTCAAAATTTCAGCAGATGCTGTGAATGATGCATGTTTCTGTTAAAATGTGTGGTGTCTAAAGGGTTAACTGTTCAGTTAACCTTCTCCATCAAAGATCACTCTCATGCAAAGATTTTTTCATAGAGCAGTAAAATCTCTGCACAGGGTGGTGGCTGAGAGTGTAATCGTCATAGCAAGTTCAGTGGAGTTCTGGCAGGATCAACAATTATTTTATAGCATTATTTGAACAGATTTAACAGAAGGCGTTCATGGTATTAAAGAGACCAAAAGGGAGAAAGTAAGAAAGTTAATTGGTAGCGTTTACATGTAATTTAAGAGAAAGATGTTTTTGTGACCACGCTGCAACTAATGAATTAACTGCTGTTTTTTTGTTAGAGGGAAGATCTGCGGGTCTGTTGTCCATTATAATATCTCTGCTCTAAGATATACAGAGTCCATAAAAAATATTTTCAGATCACATCATCAACTGAGTATTTAGCAGACACAGTAGAAAAGATAAGCTAGATAGCATCAACAGACAACACAAGTCTAATTTTTTCAGATCCTCTTCATGTTATTACAAAAGAAACGGAGAGCAGATACAGAAATAGGATCTGTTGATTTTATTCAGAAAGAAAGTTGAGAACAGCCACATGAATATGAAGGTATAAAGGATTGCTGGTAAGTTAAAAAAAATAAAACGCATATTCTAGTTATGAACACTAGAATCTGGGTTTTAATGTTTTTTGTAAAACTCGAGTGTGACCATTATTCACAGAGAATGCTCAGTTTAGTTTGTAAAGTGCCCCTTATATCAAGAGTCACATACAGTAAAGTCCTAATTACCAGCAGAATAGAGTATGTAGTATCCCCTTCTTTTGCTTTAGCTATCCACACAATCACACATAAAGAAAATGGTGTATTTGCTGCTTGTGTGCATTTAAATGGTCTTTTTTGAGTCATGTAGCAGTACCTGCAGTTATTTCTGTAGCTGGTAACTGCTGGTTTTCAGACAGAGTGAGTAATTGGGTACTGGTATATTCACAATTGCTACTGTAACTGCAAAATAATTGCATATCTTTTCCTGCTTTTTCAAATTGCAGATATTACAAAATACAGAGCAGAGTATATTGATGCATGTAAACCACTTCAATTGAAACAATCTACCTATTACAGTTTGTTACATGTGGTACATGCTGAGCACCATTAGCTGCAACTTCACAGATTAACTAAATACTTTGACCAAACTTCCAGTGCTATTTCTTTTTAAATTGTGAAAATAAATTGCCCAAGGGTTATTCTGACAGATCCATCTGTATGAGATTCTAATGCTGTTATCTTTGTGTGTCAAGCACAAAGTTAGTGATTCATAACAAATTAAAAGACCAATTTATAAAGAAAGTGTCAAAGGTGAAAATGTGAAGCTTCTTATTAAAAGCTTGCTTTGGTTGTGATTTCAAGACCATTAGTGTAGATCATTCATGCCTCCATTATTTTTATGATGAAAGCCTATCAAATCGTAATAGTTATGCACAATGCCAGATCATGATAAAATGTATATACATAATTGAATAAATATGTCACCTACCAAAAGAAAACACATGCTACACTGATACGTTCAGCTCCACATGACTGCATACTGTTACTAACAGTCAGATATCTAGGTGACAGACAAATGTAAACCAAGGGGCGAGGTATACTAGGTAACATTGTTTATAATTAATCCACATGTCAAAATTTGGTCAATGATGTCACATGGGATCCCCCGTGACATCATTGACCAAATATAGTCAAGTCCATATTTGGTCAATGACGTCACCCAGGACACCCTGCTTCTTTGTTTCCATTCCTCTGCAGGCCCCAGGAGCTGCTATTTCCAGCAAACAGTTGATGAGGTCAGATTTGACAGAAGGTCATGTATTTTTCTTCTGGGGGTGTCAGCAGATGTTGTTGGCGAGGACTGGACAACATGATTGAGATTGATTTACATTGTGGAACATCTTTGTCTTTTTGTTAAAAATAAATGAATTTTCAAAATGTGTGGTGTCTTCATTTACTATCAATTTTTTCTGAACCTTACTATTACACATTGGGGTGCCTATATCTGGTGCTGCTTGTTCCTCCGCCTTTTCTTGACAGCCAGGTCGCATGCTCAGACAAGAATCTTGTATGGACTTTAGATGTAAAGTTTTTCGCAATCATTTTCTTCCTTGAAATCTGACCTCACGGAGTTTTTATGTGGGGTCTCCCCAAATTTCAGACCAGACCCTCCATGTTTTTTTTTTTATGGCTGACAGCTCAATTGGGTTTGGATGCAATGCCTCACTGGTTGTTAGGATACCACCGCCAACTCCCAAACAACCTGCATAAGTGCTAAGCTTTTCACTTCAGCTTGTTTCACTTCCCATTGCAACTGGAGGGTCTGCTTATTCAAACATACATTTAGTTTGGCCAGACTCTGGACTCCTAAAAAAGTAAAATTCAGACTGAACAGGGGTTCTGTTTATACCCAAAGTTCATCTCTAGTCAGGACCACCGGAACCAGCCAAGAGAACAAGAGCATACTCAATGGCCCAGGCAAAATTCTTCCATACTGTTTGCAGATGATATTCCTTGGAGACAGAAGTCACACTGGGCCAAATATTTTGTCAACTTATCAGGGGCAGGCTGAGAGGTGACTGACCCCATGCAATTTTGTGCCAGGAAAGGCTGTGTGTGGAAAAAATACCAACTTGCTAGGCCTCCTTTCAGAGAAAGTTTGCATATGTGCCTGACACATGTCTTCAGCCTGGTGGTACAGCAGCTCTAATTTAGGTACACTGGTTTCCACAATGTCCTGCTGCAGTCCAGAAGAGTATGCAGTCACATCAGATGGTCATATCTAGTGAGTGTTTGCCTGGCCAAAATTCAGTGGCTAAACAAGCTGCCTGCCAACCACCTGATATGCATTACACAAACATACTGGAATTTGCTATTGGCCATGCTGTAGAGGCTGCACCTTCATCAGTGGGTTGTCAATAAGTATTTGTATGAGTACAAGAGGAGAATAAGCTATGGGGGTCTGGGGTACCTTTTCACCATAGCAGTGACTGCTGATTCTTGATGCGTATACTGTCTTGTCACCATTTGAAGAGATGACGTAAATGGTAAGCCATGATGAGGTGGGGATCAGTGGCATATTTACTCTGGTGTTCCTGCTGGAGCTCACACTGCATGGTGTAATATACCAGACACTAGAGGCACAACAGCAGGTGGAGGAGCAGTACTTCCTGCAGTTTCAGGGCCTGCAGGATCCTTTCAGAACTGATGCCATCCTTGTAAGGTATCAACAAGCAGAATAAGTGTCAGAGGACGGCTTCTGCCTCTGTTCGCCGGGCTCCGGGGTGCATGCGCGGTGGACTGGCGCTTTGGCTCACACCCCCTTGTGCGCGCGGTCGCCCGTGCGGGTGCACGGTAGCATGTCACGCTGATGCGCGCACTGTGTGGGCTACTTCAGAGGGCTCCAGCACCCAGTCGGGTTGCTGGTTTGTCGTCAGCTGTCCCTGGTTCCCGTTCGCTGTGTACTCTGCTTTAACTACCTGATTACCTGTGCTTGACCCTTGGCTTCCCAAACGGACTCTGCTTAAATATCTGATTACCTGTGATTGACCCCTGGCTTTCCCAAACGGACTCTGCTTAAATACCTGATTACCTGTGCTTGACCCCTGGC
This sequence comes from Aquarana catesbeiana, assembly GCF_042186555.1. Classification (NCBI taxonomy): domain Eukaryota; kingdom Metazoa; phylum Chordata; class Amphibia; order Anura; family Ranidae; genus Aquarana; species Aquarana catesbeiana. Next base: position 293,111,671 of record NC_133325.1, read on the forward strand.
TTTCTCAAACGGACTCTGCTTAAATATCTGATTACCTGTGCTTGACCCCTGGCTTAAATACCCAAAAACCTGTGCATTGGCACCTCCAGTCAGCTCCTGGTAACCCCCACCTTGGATACAGTCCTTCTACATTTGGAGTACTCACCTACTGGTGGCCCATGCCTCTGCATGCCCCCTGCTCCCTGTATCATCTCCGGGGCTAGCCGCTCTCGGCATCTTGGCCTCGGTAAGTACTAGTCATGACAGTACAAACCAGCCAGATGTCCGAGGCCGACAGAGCGCGCTCCCCTCTGGAGATCTTGTGCCAGCAGGTTTCCGCTCTTGCTGACTCCGTCCAAAAACTGCAGGAAGGATATACCCAGATGGACAGCCGCTTGCAACAAATCACGGGGTCACTCCCGTCTACAGCCGCAGCTCCCGCACCCAGCAGTGGGGGTCTCCCTTCCCAGGCCACCACCAATCCCACTGTAGTGATGGCTCTCCCGGAGCCCAGGGTTCCGACACCAGAGCATTACTCAGGGGACCGCAAGAAATATAGGGCTTTTAAAAACGCCTGTTCCCTTTATTTTGCCCTCCAGTCCAGAACTTTTTCATCCGAGATTGTTAAGGTGGGATTTGCGATCTCGCTGTTGACCGAGAAACCTCAAGCCTGGGCCTAAGCTTGATGGAACAAAGAAGTTCAGTGCTGAATACAATAGATACCTTTTTTGAGAGTATGTGCCAACTCTCACAGCCACAGCTGAAGCGATTTTACACAGTCTGTCACAAGGAAGAAGACCAATTGAGGACTATACGGTGGAATTCCGTAAATGGGCAGCCGACACAAATTGGAATGAGCCTGCCCTAAGATACCAGTACCGTCAGGATCTGTCCGAACCCCTTAAGGATGAATTGGCCAGGATGGAAACTCCAGCCTCCTTAGAAGAGTTAATTCAGGCAGCCACCAAACTAGACAGGCGCTTACGTGAGCGACGCTCGGAGCGTTTTCAGGGTCCACGCCCAGCCTGGACATCGTCCAGACCCATTCCAACACAGGTGTCACCACCAACTGCAACTACAACACCCACACCCGAAGTCGAGCCTATGCAGCTCGGCTTGGTCTGGGCTCCGCTGACTCCTAACAATCTAACTTGTGCCTACTCTGCAGGGGTGCCGGACACTTCCTGCGCAGCTACCCAATAAGACCCAGTAAGTCCTATCAGCCAAATTTGATGAGCTGTAAAGTCAACACTGTTCCTAAAACTTACGTGATGTTATTTGTCTCCCTACAGCTAACGGAAGGGGAAACCCGCTTACCGGCCATCATTGATTCGGGAGCTTGCAGCTGCTTCCTAGACGCTACTTTGGCCCACAGTCTGCACATTCCCCTTCAAACCAAGGCACATGGTTTACAAATACACCTAGCAGATGGGTCACTTCCCCGCTCAGGCACTATCACCCAGGAGACTCAACCTATTCTCGTGACCACGGACTCCGGCCATCAAGAATTTCTGCGGCTAGACATCATTCATTCCCCAATCTTCCCTATTATACTCGGCCTGCCCTGGCTTCAGGCACATGACCCGCGGATCAAGTGGAGTACCAAGTCAGTATCTTTCTCATCTCCGTATTGTTCCCAACATTGCCTCCCCACAGCTCCGAAGGTTTGCGCAGCAATCACAACCACACCTGACAACCTCCAACATGTTCCTCCCGTATACCTCGAGTTTCAGGAAGTATTTAACAAACAAATGGCTGACTGTTTACCACCTCACCGGCCATACGACTGTCCGTTTAATCTCTTGCCTGGTTCAGAGGTTCCATTTGGCCGTATAATCCCATTATCAGAAACTGAGCTAAAAGCCCTCAAACAGTATATTGACGAAAATCTCGAGAACGGCTTCATTCGTCCCTCTTCCTCACCTGCCGGACATGGCATCTTTTTTGTAGGTAAAAAAGATGGATCCCTAAGGCCATCTGTGGACTACAGACAGCTCAATAATATAACCATCAAAAACAGGTATCCGCTGCCGCTCATTCCTGAGTTATTCCAATGGTTCCGATCAGCCAGAATTTTCTCCAAGCTAGACCTCCGAGGTGCCTATAATCTCATCAGGATCAGGGCTGGGGACGAGTGGAAGACGGCTTTTAGGTCCAGATTTGGACATTTTGAATATCTGGTGATGCCGTTTGGGCTCTGCAACGCCCCGGCCACCTTTCAACACCTGGTGAATAATATATTCCGAGAATACCTGGATGACTTCCTCGTTGTATACCTGGATGATATTCTTATCTTTTCCTCCACTATTGAGCTGCACCGAGGGCATGTAAGAAAGGTCCTTACCATACTTAGACAACATAAGTTGTACCTGAAAGCCGAAAAATGTGAATTTGAGAAGTCGGTCGTACAATTTTTAGGATTCATCATTTCAACCAACGGGGTCGCAATGGACCCACAAAAGATTCAAGTGACCCAGGAATGGCTGTCTCCATCTGATAAAAAAGGGGTGCAATGTTTTATAGGGTTCGCCAACTTCTACAGGAGATTTATTGTCGGATTCTCTTCTATTGTGGCACCTATTACCCAATTGACACGTCAGCACAGTTCCTTTCAGTGGTCTCAAGCAGCACAAGAAGCCTTTAGCAAATTGAAGACCTTATTCAGCTCTGCACCGATTCTCCGCCATCCGGACCCAACTCGACCATTTGTACTAGAGGTGGACACATCAGAAATCGCAACAGGGGCCATCCTTTCTCAAAGACATGGGCCTAAAACCATTTTACACCCTGTAGCCTTCGCATCTCGGAAACTCAGCCCGCCAGAACTCAACTACGACGTGGGTGACAGGGAGCTGCTGGCCATTAAATTCGCTCTTGAGGAGTGGAGGTATTTACTGGAAGGTGGACTTCACCCAGTTATGATCTTTACAGATCACAAAAATTTGGAATACCTCCGGACCTAGACAAGCACATCGGGCTCTCTTCTTTTCCCGTTTCAACTTCCACATATCCTATAGACCCGGTTCAAAGAATGGAAAGGCAGATGCACTGTCCCGGATGTTCTCTGCAGACCCCCAAATGACTGAACCCGGCACCATCCTCTCTTCACAAAATTTCCTCGGTCTTACCCAAACAGACCTAGTAACTTCCATCAAGTCTTCATCCAGTCATTGTTCCGAATCAGAGGTACATTCTTTGGAGAAATTTGATGATCTATTCTGGGTTCGGGGGAAAATTTTTGTACCATGGGAAATACAGCCCCTGGCCCTCAAAATGTGTCATGACCATAAATTGGCAGGTCACTTTGGGACGAAGAAGACATCTGAACTGATCTCTCGTTCCTTCTGGTGGCCTGGGTGGAGATGGGATTGTAAGAAGTATGTTTCCTCTTGTCCTCTGTGCCAACGTAACAAGGGGCAAAACACCAAGTCTTGGGGATTGCTCAAGCCCTTGCCCATCCCAGAACGACCATGGGCTGACGTTTCCATGGATTTTATTGTGGACTTACCAGCCTCAGAAGGTTTTACTACTATTTTTGTTGTCGTCGACGTCTCTCCAAGATGGCTCATTTTTTACCCATGATGGGCACCCCTTCTGCTGTGGACATAGCCAATATTTTTTTCAAAGAGATAATTAGACTCCATGGTGTGCCCAAAAGTATTGTGTCGGATAGGGGCGTGCAATTTACTTCTAAATTTTGGAGAGAACTCTGCAAGACCCTGGACATCACAGTTTGCCTCTCTTCAGCATACCACCCTCAGAGCAACGGCCAGATGGAGAGGACAAATCAGACCCTGGAGCAATACCTCCATTGTTTCTGTTCTGGCTCTCAGGACGATTGGGCAAGTCTCCTCCCATACGCCGAATTCGCCTATAATAACTCTATTCATTCGGCTACTAATCAAACACCCTTTTGGGCAAACTTTGGGTTTCACCCTACTTTTCTCTCTAATAACGTCCCTGAGATGACCGTTCCTGCTGTTCAAGATCAGATAACTTCCCTACAATCTAACTTCCAAAGGATCCAGGATATGTTACAAAAGGCTCAAGATGATTATAAAAAACAGTATGATCAATGGAGAAGGGAGAATCCAATTTTCAATGTGGGTGAGGAGGTCTGGTTATCAACTACAAACCTTAAATTACCTCTGCCATCATGGAAACTTGGACCTAGGTTCATCGGGCCTTTTCAGATCAAAAGGATGATTAACCCGTGGCGTTTGAACTGGCATTACCGAACTCCTACAGAATTCATCCTGTTTTTCATGCATCCTTGTTGAAACCTGTTGTGCCCAGCCCTTTTCCCGGAAGAGGGGAACTTCCTCCCCCACCAATTATCGTGGACGGGGAAAATGAGTTTGAAGTGGAGTCCATTTTGAACTGCAGAAGGAGAGGCAGGCAGCTTCAGTACCTGATCCATTGGAAGGGATACCCTCCTGATGGTGCGGTGCGTGCGGATGCACAACGGTCCCTGTGTGCGTGGTCGCCCGTGCGGGTGCACGGTAGCGCGTCACGCTGATGCGCGCACTGTGTGGGCTACTTCAGATGGCTCCAGCACCCAGTCGGGTTGCTGGTTTGTCGTCAGCTGTCCCTGGTTCCCGTTCGCTGTGTACTCTGCCTTAACTACCTGATTACCTGTGCTTGACCCTTGGCTTCCCAAACGGACTCTGCTTAAATATCTGATTACCTGTGCTTGACCCCTGGCTTTCCAAACGGACTCTGCTTAAATACCCGATTACCTGTGCTTGACCTCTGGCTATCCAAACGGACTTTGCTTAACTCTGATTACCTGGTTGTGACCCCTGGCTAGTTCTACGGACTTCCTGTTTATTCCGTACCTGATGATCTGACTCCGCATTGGCACCTCCAGTCAGCTCCTGATAACCCCCACCTTGGATACAGTCCTTCTACCTTTGGAGTACTCACCTGCTGGTGGCCCGTGCCTCTGCGTGCCCCCTGCTTCCTGTATCATCTTCGGGGGACTGGGCGCGTGTGGTCGTAAGGGCGAGCCGCTCTCGGCATCTGGCCTCGGTAAGTACTAGTCGTGACAATAAGCTTTAGGAGAAGTGTCGGGGTGCTGGTTTTAAGAAGGAGAAGGTTTTAAAGGCCTGGATGGTGACATCAGTCATAGACAGTGCCTAAACAATATAAACTTAGATAATCTGGGGTTCAAGGTGAATGTGGACAACCTAGAGCCAAATACCTCCTGGACTTTTGGGTGTCTAAGTAGTCAGTGTCTAACTGACTACTGGCCAGAGGTTTCCCAGTATGCAATTGAGCTGCTGCCTGCCCTGTGGCCAGTGTGCTGTCAGAAAAGGCATTAAGCACAATGGGCAGATAAGAATGAATCTAATCTTATATTTTTTTTCTGCAGGATCAACCCTGATTTGTGATTCAAAGTTTACGGTGTATTCTAGTGATCAAGTACTGTCATGCATAATGTATCCTCTGCTAAGCCTCAACTGCAGCTTTGGTAATTATTTTCTACAGGGTCAATTTGGGGTGTATTCTTGTGATCAGATATTGTTATAGTGCCACACATCATGTTTCCACATGTTTTCCACAACTGGTCCTCTTCAGCTGCAAAATCTATAGTATTCATTGCAGGGTAAAGTAGTCTTTGTGTCTCCTGGTTTGTGGCTTATTCCATTACTTCATCAACAAAGAATATATATAATTATTGAATCTATGAAATAGTAAGACAATAAACAACTGTGATTTCCTCATTACAACATGTCTCATGACTCCCTATTAAACTGTGGCCTATTAAAACTGTTTATATGCAGTTAATAAATAATTTTGCTGATTTCAGTTTTCAAAGGCAGTCTGGTCTCTCTCCTGCGCAAAATGCGGTAAAAAAAAATACATAAATTACTATGTATTGATGCAATATATGCAATATTTAGCTGTCTTTTTCTGTAAATTAAATACTGTACAATCTAAAGTTGATTTTTTTTTTAAACTTGACTGTAGTCCTTCCTGTTTAAAATTCAGCCTACCAAAAATGTTGAAATGCTGTTTATGGAGTCACTAAAATATGTATTCCTTTTTTATGTTAAACAGTCAGGAAAATGTAGAAATGTCTATTAGTGACGGGATTGATTTGCAGGGCCATTCAGAGAACACATCCCCAAAATCCGTAAATTGTGATCTTCAATGAAGTCCATGAAGGGCAAATCTTGAAAATTAATTCTCTCCATTTTCAGTATAATAGGCAAGGGATTGTCAAAAAGGGTGTGGGGAGCTGGGAGCTGGGAGCTGCAAGGAAGGATATGTACTAATGCAAAAATATATATTTTTAAACTCTGTTTAGTGGAGAGCAGTTCTTTTAAAAAGGCTTAAATGGCTATATTTACAGGCTTCAGGGATGCCTTAAACCTGCCTATGAATTGGGGTATATGTTAGATGTACCATAGCAAAAGTAACATTAACAACAACAAAAAATTGCCATAAAATTACATTTCTCTGCTGGCTATAGTTGTTTTGTAAAAAACGGCAAAGGGCATGGAAATATGGGCACTGACCTGGGGGGGACATATATTAACCACCTCAAGACCAGACACTTTCACCCCTATCCAGTCCAGTCCAATTTTCAGCTTTCAACACTGTCACACTTTGAATTATAATTACTCAGTCATGCAACATTGTACCCAAATTAAATTGTTATCATTTTTTGAGACAGATAGAACACTCTTTTGGTGGTATTTAATCACCACTGGGTTTTTTTCTACTATATAAATAAAAAAAGCTTAACTATTCTGACAATTTGTTTTCTACAGTTATACAATTTTGTGAATAACTAATCCTTTGTTTTCCATAAATTTAGGTCAACATCTATACTGCTGCATTTCTTTGGTAAAAAAATAAAATAACCCAAATCAGTGTACATTATTTAGTCTCTGTGAAAGTTATAGTCTTCAATCTATGGTATGTGTATTTGAAAATTGATTAGTCCTGATGTACTGTTTCATTTCTTGAGGTCCTAAAATGCTAGGACATTACCAGTGCCCCCCCAAATTACCCCTTTTTGGAAAGTGTTTAGTTATTTAGTAAGAGGCGTGGTGAGTTTTTTAAAGTTGGAAATTTTTGTCACCCTTTTTTGGAAAATGAAAAACAAATTGTTGTCATTTCACAAAGTTATAAGTATTATAAGTATGCCTATGCTGTGTGTGAGAAATTCTCACACAGGATGGGCATACTTATAATTGCACCCCAAAACATATTCTGCTACTCCTCCTGAGTATGGGGATACCATATGTGTGAGACTTTTTCACTCCCTAGCTGCATAGAGGGCTCCAAAATCCAAGGAGCACCTTCAGGAGTTGCGGGTGCATAAATTACACATTTAATTGATTACCTATCTGTGATTACCTATACAGATTGTTTTTTTTTTTTTTAATGTACATGTACAAGTGCAGTGTTACAATAGTGATGTTGTTATACTGAGATTGCTTAACTACTTCCCGCCCAGCCTATAGCAGGTTGACGGCCGGGCGGTGGTTGTGTTATCCTGACTGGGCCTCATATGACATCCAGCAGGATGACCCCTAGCGCGTGCCCGCTACCCCGATCATGGTTAACAGCCAATAAAATTGGCTGTTTACCACATGATCGGCTGTGTCCAATCACAGCTGATCACATGTGACAGACAAATCAGAGGCGCACATGAAACGTGCTTACAGGATGCCGCGCAACGTGGGGATCAGGGAGTGCGCATGTCCCTTGGACATAGTGCTTCAGCGCTTCCCTGATCAGGGTAAACAGCCACTGAAATTGTCTGTTTACCATGTGATCAACTGTGTCCAATCATAGCCGGTCACAAATGTCAACACAGGAGGGCAGTTACTATCTGATCCCTGCTCTCTCTTCACACACTGATCATGTGAGGAGAGAGCAGGGATCAGTGAGTGAGATATCAGTGTCTGTTTTAAAAGTTTATTGTTTTACTGTGCACAACATGGCCCCCCAATAAAGAGGACCTGTCAGAACTTTCTCTGGTTCGGTCAGTCACACAGCCCATCTGTCAAACAGCCCACTTGTCAAACAGCCCATCTGTTAAACAGCCCATCTGTCACAGGCCCGCCACCAGTACTGCCATTGGTACCACCACCAGTACCTCCATCGGTACCGCCATCAGGCCTGCCACTAGTACCGTCATTGGTATCGCCACCAGTACTGCCACCTGTACCGCCATTGGTACTGTCACACAGGCCCGCCACCCGTACTGCCATCGGTACCGCCACATAGGTCTGCCACTAGTACCACCATCAGTACCACCATGCAGACCCGCCACCAGCACTGCCATCGGTACCGCCATCAGCACCGACACCAGTACCACCATCGGTATCACCACACAGGCTCACTAGTGCCACCACTAATACTGCCATCTGTATATCTACACAGGCCCTTCACTAGTACCGCCACTAATACCGTCATGGGTATAACTACATAGGTCCACCATCGGTACCACCACACAGGCCCGCCAATGGTACCACCATCAGTACCACCACACAGGTCCATCACTGGTACCACCATCGGTACCGCCACACATGCCTACCACCAGTACTGCTATCGGTACCACCACACAGGCCCATCACTAGTACCACCATCAGTACTGCCACACAGGGCCGCCACTAATACCGCCATCCGTACCACCACACAGGCCCGCCACCAGTACCACCAGCAGTACCATCACACAGGCCCGCCAATAAGTACCACCATAATGTCTCAAAGGGTTTACACACCTGAGGAGGCATATGCCATTCTTACCATGTTGGATGATGAGAGCAGCGGGGAGCTCCCATCATCCGATTCTGACTCGGTATACGAGCCAGTGGAGGATAGTGGATCAGAGTCCAAGTCAGCGGAGGAAACCGTCCCTCCTAAAATAATAAGGAGATCAGGACCAAGATCAGAAGACCTACCCACCACCACCAGCACCAGACCCCAGGAAGAGGAGCCCAGTACAAGTGCTGAAATTGCACGCCCAACCCAAAATATCCAGCCCCAGTCCTACCTTCCTGATGCCCTGGCAAACCCCTTATGTTTGCCTGCCAACTCAGGATCCGCTATAATCCCCCTTTCACTGCACACCCAGGTGTGCAGCCCAACACTACATACAAATTTTTCCCAGTTATATTATTTTTATTTATTTTTCCCACTACATTTGCTGCCGAATATTGTGTACCAAACCATCTGTATGCATCCCAATTTATTGCTGCCAACCCCAATTCATCCTACTTCCGCATGTTCCAGTGGCAACGTCTAACACTGGATAAACTTAACCACTTGCTTACTGGGCACCTAAACCCCCCCTCCTGCCCAGACCAATTTTCAGCTTTTAGTGCTGTCACTCTTTGAATGACAATTGAGCAGTCATACAACACTGTACCCAAATGAAATTTTTATCATTTTTTTCCCCACAAATAGAGCTTTCTTTTGGTTGTATTTGATCACCTCTGGGTTTTTTATTTTTTGTTAATAAAATTAAAAAAGACCGAATTTAAAAAAAAAAAAATACAAAACCGTTTTATATTTTGTTAATAAATTTTGCAAACAGGTAGTTTTTCTCCTTCATTGATGTACGCTGATGAGGCTACACTGAAGGGCACAGATGGGCTGCACTGATGGGCACCGATAGCCTGCATTTATGGGCACTGATAAGGTGACACTGATGGGCACTAATAGGCGGCACTGGTGGGCACTGATAGGTGGCATTCGTGGGCACTGAGAGGTGGCACTGATGGGCGGCACTGAAGGGCATTGATAGGTGGCACTGAAGGGAACTAATAGGTGGCACTCATAGGTAGCACTGCTAGGCGGCACTGATGGGGCACATAACAGGCTGTTCCTCTTCGGGACCAATGTCCCTGCAAACAGAAGCTGGTGATCGGCTTTTTTTCTCCTCACGCTGTCAGCGAGAGAAGAAAAAAAATGATTACTGATGCTCTGTTTACATCATGTGATCAGCTGTTATTGGCTGACAATTGATCATGTGGTAAGGGGCTGGGATAGGCCACTTACTCGGATATGTGATCACCGGAGTCTCATCGACTCCGGTGATCACAGCACACGCCGCGCTCCCCCTTCAGAGGGGCGTGGTGAGCCTGCAAAGGGGAGGATGTCAATAGATGTACTCCCGGCAAAGCAGATCCACGCTGTAGCCATCATATATAGCACGGATCTGAAGAAGTTAAATTGTTTTTGGGGCTTACATTCAATATGAGGCTTACAAAAAGAACAAACTCCATGCCTATTGGTCCACCAACCCCATCCACCACATGCCGATATATTCTGCTGTTATGCAAAGGACATGATATGACACGATTATGCTTTTTTACACTTCAACAATAATTCGAAGAGCCCTCCCCGAGATCATCCCAGCCACGACAAATTGTACAAGATAGGCCCCCTAATCAATTCCTTTTCCCAGCGATTTGCAGACATTTTTATCCCAGACCAAATCCCTTATACATTTTATTGGTCGACTGCACTTCAAGCAGTATATACCAAGTAAGAGAGCCAGGGATGGGTGGAAATTAAATAAATTGTGTGATCGAGCCACTGGATACGTGTATACATTATGAAAGCAAAGACTCCTAGCTCCACCCTTGTGAGTGCCAGACATATATTGGAACCAGCGGGAAAACTGTCTGGGAGCTGTTATACCCCCTGTTCAAAAAATTATACCACTTATATGTTGACAATTATTATACCAGCCTGCCCCTTTTTTGTCACCTTTACAGTAAACAAACCCTGGCCTGCGGTACCTTAAATAGAATGGAAGGGATTCCCACAAATTCTGCTAACAAAAAAATTGCAAAATGGAGAATCGGCATTCATGAGAATTGAGGAGCTGTTGGCCATGAAGTAGAGGGACAAGAAAGATGTCCACATCCTCTCTACCATCCACAATGACACCTTGGTGAAGATCCAGAGAAGACGCGGCCCCGTTGTAAAGCCTGAATGTGTCCATGACTACAATCTGTACATGAGGGGGTGGATTTAAACGATCAGATGCTACAACCCTATTTGTCAACCAGACAGTCCCATTACTGGTATAAGAAAGTTGCATTTCACCTGTTTCATATAGCCCTGATTAATTTGTTTGTCTGCTACCAAAAAGCAACTTAAAACCAACAGATCACCTACCTCAAGTATATTGAAGAAATCGTCACTGCCCTGATTTACCAACAAGGTCCCGCCCCAGGACGCATTCACTCTGATAATGTGAGTCGCCTTCATGAGCAACATTTTCCCTATAACATTCCCCCCACAGAATCTGCAAGAAGATGCCAAAAGAAATGCAGTGTATGCAGTAGAGGAGGAGCTAGAAGAAATACTAGCTATTATTGTCTCCAATGTCCCTCCCAATCTGGCCTATGCCTGGAGATTGCTTCAAAATAAAAAAAAATCACACATCTATCAGATATTAGTTCCCCTTATTATTAACAGACTGCCATTTCCCCATTTCACATACCTATGTGGATAATTTGACTGCTACCATGTTACTACCTTCCATTAACTGACCCTGGCTTGTTTACCAACAATGTCTTTGCCTGCAGATTTAAACCACGTTTCTGACTTCCACGTGCACCAACTGCCTGTTTATCGAACATGTTTTTGCCTGCCACTTGGACTGATCTTTTGCCCTTCTACTTTAGTACACAGGAGTCTCATATATGTGAGGGGCTTTAGAATAGCGTTCTGAGTAGAGCAAACCAGTTTTTCATTTTCTGTGCTCCCAGAACAGGATCTGGTTGCCCTGAGGCTTCAAAGAGATTTGGGTGGGAGAATCCTCTACCCCTGTCACCCTGGCCCTAAGCTTGATGGTCCTTCCTGCTGCCTAGACCAATACTTTGGCTGTGCTGACCATATTGCTGCCTGTAATGACCCAGGACATTATGGATCATGTTTCTACCTGTTGCTTGGACCAATACTGTGGCTGTCTTGACCATATATCTGCCTGCTGCCTCTACTGACTATGGACAGTATTTCTGCCTGGACACCTCTGGTTGATAGCTGGACCAATGCTTTGGCTGTGCTTTGGCTGTGCTGACATTATCTCTGCCTGTACGAACTATGGACAGTATTCCTGCTTGCTGCCTGGATGATTGCTTTTGCTGTTGCTGACCATATCCCTTCTTGCTGCCTGGGCCAATGCTCTCCTTTGTGGACCACTGCCTAAAACCACAGGTAATCTTTTGTTATTTGGTATGTACATGTTGTGTGTAATGCCCCATACACACGATCGGATATTGCGACAACAAATGTTGGATATGAGCTTGTTGGCTGAAAGTCCAACCATGTGTATGCTCCATTGAACATTTGTTGTCGGACTTTCCACCAACAAATGTTGGCTAGCAGGTTCTCAAATTTTCCGCCAACAAAACTTTGTTGTCGGAATTACCGATTGCGTGTACACAAGCCCGACGCACAAAAGTTCACGCATGATCAGAATCAAGCAGAAAGAGCCGTACTGGTTATTGAACTTTCCTTTTCTTGGCTCGTCGTACGTCACCACGTTCCCACGTTCATAATTGTTGGCCAATATTTGTGTGACCGTGTGTTGGTGGAACGTCAAATCGTGTGTACAGGGCATTAGAAATATGAAAGGCCTTCAAAAATGTGATCGGTATTTTAGAAAATTATATGTGTAATTTATGCTCCTAGATCACCTGGATGTGATCACCTGGAGGTGCTACTTGGATGTTGGGCCTCTGTATGTGGCCAGGCCGTGTAAAAGTCTCACACATATGGTATCACCATACTCAGGAGGAGCAGCAGAATGTATGTTGGGGTGTCATTTTTGTTGTGTACATACTATGTGTTAGAAATCTTATAAATGGACAACTTTGTGTAAAATAATGCGTTTTCATTTTTTTTTCCACATTTTCTGAAAACTTCTGGAAAAAAATAAACCGTTCAAAAGACTCGTTATGCCTCATATATTATACGTTGGGGTGTTTGCTTTCCAAAATGGGGTCATTTTGTGGGCAATTCCATTGTCCTGGTGCTCCAGGGCCTTCTAAATTGTAATAGGTGGTTGAGAAATTAGATGTGCAATTTATGCTCGTAGAACGCCTGAAGGTGCTACTTCAATGTTGGGCCTCTGTATGTGGGCAGGCTGTGTAAAAGTCACACACATGTGGTATCGCCATACTCAGGAGGAGTAGTGGAATGTATTTTGGGGTGTCATTTTTGCTATGTACCAGGGCGTTGCTAGATGGGAAAAAGACAAGGGGCTTCAGACTGAAGTCCGAGCCTGAAAAGGGGGGGTGTTGTGTGGGGGGGTGGATGAGTAAGCTCACCTGCTGGTTGCTGCCTGGCTTACCAGTGCCCATCATTGCTGACCACTAAAAACTAACCTACCTGACCCACACTGACCTACTTGACCCGCACTGACCTACCTGACCATTACATTGGCCTACCTGACCATTACACTGACCTACCCTGACCTACCTGACACACACTGGCCATTACACTGACCTACCTGACCATTACACTGACCTACTTGACCCACACTGACCTACCTGATCTACACTGACCTACCTGACCCACACTGATCATTACACTGACCCACACTGACCTACCTGATGCACACTGACCTACCTGACACACACTGACCTACCTAACATACACTGACCTACCTGACACACACTGACCATTACACTAATTGACCCATACTGACCTACCTGACCCACACTGGCCTCCCTGACCCACACTGACCTATCTGACACAGACTAACCCACACTGACCTACCTGACCCACGCTGATCATTACACCGACCCACACTAACCTACCTGATTCACACTGACCTACCTAACTCACACTGACCTACCTGATGTACACTAACCATTACACTGACTGACCCACACTGACCTACCTGACCCACACTGACCTACCTGACCCACACTGATCATTACACTGACCCACACTGACCTACCTGACCCAGACTGATCATCACACTGACCCACACTGGCCTACCTGATGCACACTGACCTACCTGACACACACTGACCTACCTGACATACACTGACATACCTGATGCACACTGACCGTTAGACTGACTGACCCACACTGACCTACCTGATGCACACAGACCTGGAAAGAAGAAAGAAATGGCTGCACATCCAGAACTACTGATTGCCTTTTATTGTTCACAAGGATAACATCAAGTACACCAACATATGGTCACATAGACATGTTTCACACATACATCTTGTGCTTAATCATTAATCATTGGTAATGATTAAGCACAAGATGTATGTGTGAAACGCGTCTATGTGACCATATATTGGTGTACTTGGTGTTATCCTTGTGAACAATAAAAGGCAATTGGGAGTTCTGGATGTCCAACCATTTCTTTCTTCTTTCCAAGTTTCCCACGGAGTCGGGCCGGGGCTGGCACTCTATGAGACTCTCCCATTAGTCTCTCATCATACACCTTGAGCAGCAGGTTATTTTTCTTGCATACGCACACTGACCTACCTGACATACACTGACCTACCTGACAACATACACTGACCTACCTGACACTGACATACACTGACCCAGACCCACACTGACCTACCTGACGCACACTGACATGCACTGACCTACCTGACCATTACACTGACCTACCAGACCCACACTGACCTACCTGACACACTCTGACCATTATACTGACCTACATGACATTACACTGACCTAGCTGACACACACTGACCTACCTGACCTACCTGACCCACACTGACTATTACACTGACCCAGACTGACCTACCTGATGCACACTGACCTACCTGATGCACACTGACCATTACACTGACCTACCTGACCCACACTGATCATTACACTGACCCACACTGACCTACCTGACACACACTGACCTACCTGATGCACACTGACCATTACACTGACTGACCCACACTGACCTACATGACCCACACTGACCTACCTGACCCACACTGACCTACCTGACCCACACTGACCCACACTGATCATCACACTGACACACACAGACCTACCTGATGCACACTGACCTACCTGACGCCTACTGATCTACCTGACAACATACACTGACCTACCTGACACTGACATACACTGACCATTACACTGACCCAGACCCACACTAACCTACCTGACACACACTGACATGCACTGACCTGTCTGACCAATTACACATGATGTTAGACTTCAGGTGACCATGACCTCTGGCTCCTACTGCAGCTCAGCCATAGTGTGCAGTGCCGGCGCGCCCATCCCAGGACACAGCAGGCAGCCAGAGACAGGAGAGTAGAGGAGAGCCGCCTACCCAAGCTCCGAGTGGGGATATTCTCATAGTCATGTGGCCGCATTGTAATTCTCACCTTCTGGAGTCTGCAGCACCCATAATGGACATCACATGACCCACGGTCCTGGCATTGGACCAGTGGAACGTCCATCATAGGCGCTGCAGGCTCCAGAAGACGGGACCTGCTATGTCACTCTGCCGCGCTCAAGTCAGATCGGATCCTACTCTGGCTCAGGAATAATAATACATTTGTGAATGCCCGAGACCCGGGGCTTTTTGGGGCCCACTCTGGGCTCCAGCCCCCCTTACCCCCCCAAAGCCACTGGCTATGTACATGCTATGTGTTAGAAATATCTTATAAATGGACAACTTTGTGTAAAAAAAATGCGTTTTCATTTTTTTTCCACATTTTCCAAAAACTTCTGGAAAAAAAATGAACCACTCAAAAGACTCATTATGCCTCATAGATTATATGTTGGGGTGTTTGCTTTCCAAAATGGGGTCATTTTGTGGGCAATTCCATTGTCCTGGTGCTCCAGGGCCTTCAAAAGTGTAAGAGATGGTTGAGAAATGAGATGTGCAATTTATGCTCGTAGAATGCCTGAAGGTGCTACTTCAAAGTTGGGCCTCTGTATGTGGCCAGGCTGTGTAAAGTTTCACACATGTGGTATCACCATACTCAGGAGGAGTAGCAGAATATATTTTGGGGTGTATTTGCAATTATGCATATGCTCTGTGTTAACCTGTTAATATGACAAGTTTGTGTAAAAAAAAATAATAATTCTTCATTTTCCCAAAAATTGTGGGAAAAAATTACAACTTCAAAAAACTCACCATGCCTCTTTGTAAATACCTTGGAGTGTCTACTTTCCAAAAAAGGGTCATTTGTGGGCTGACTTGTTAGGGTCTCAAGAAAGGAGATAGGCTGTTGGTACATCAGGTGTGATCAATTTTCAGTGATTGGCACCATAACTTGTAGACTTTATAACTATCACACAGACTAAATAATATCCACTAATTTTGGTTATTGTTACCAAAGAAATGTAGCAGTATACATGTTGGCCCAAATTTATGAAGAAAAATTACTTATTTGCAAAATTTTACAAAAGAAACTAAAAAAAATGTTTTTTTTTTCTAAATTTTTGCTGTTTTTTCGCTTTTATCGCAAAAAATAAAAAACCCAGTGGTGATTAAATACCACCAATAGAAAGCTTTACTTGTGAGAAAAAATTATAAAATCTTTGTTTGGATACAGTGTAGCATGACTGAGTAATTGTCATTCAAAGTGTGAGAGCGCTGAAAGCTGAAAATTGGTCTGGGCAGGAAAGTGCATAAGTGCCTGGTATTGAAGTGGTCAATATAGTGATGATCAATTTATCTCTGTTCATAAATTTGAGATCCCCACATAATGCACATCAATATATAAAGTGCCCACAGAGATTTTTTTTTAAGTGTATCTAAAGCTAAAACTGTTTTTGCCACCTGTTTCTCGTAGAGAGATTTGTCCTCGCTTCTTGTTCTGTAAACACAACAGAATGTGAGCAGAAATATGAGGGAAAACTCCTTAGACAGTTGTCATCAGAGCAATTGTCCCAATTAGAGAATGTACTGCTCTATTGCCCTCCAGTGACAACTCAAACTTTTGGATTTGCCTGCACTTTCATTTATGGTGACAGTTGCCACTAGCCCAGAGAGCATGAAACTCCCTAAAAGGGAAATAGACGACAATAAATATCTGGCAGTTATTCTAACCCTACTCAATCCCAAACCAAAAAATGTAATGTATGATTTTTAGATACACTGGCAGGCACAGGCCACATGCAGCTCTTGGGTACTTCTTTTGTGGCCTGAAAGGTTTCAGTGGACACAATACAGAGTCGGAGCAGGATGCCTAGTGCTGGAATGCTCTCAGCATTACAGGACCCTGCACTTAAATGACTCCAGCACTGCCTATGGGGCAAAGTGATCTTGTACTACAGGAATAGTTTCTGAGCTGACATCATCAAGGTATGAGGAAGCAATGCAGGAATGACACTTTGCTACAATGTAAAGTAGTGAGTGTACAGCTTGTATAACAGTGTAAATTTGCTGTCCCCTCAAAATAACTCAACACACAGCTATTAATGTCTAAACTGCTGGCAACAAAAGTGAGTACACCCCTAAGTGAAAATGTCCCAAATTGGGCCCAAAGTGTCAATATTTTGTGTGGCCACCATTATTTTCCAGCACTGCCTTAACCCTCTTTGGCATGGAGTTCACCAGAGCTTCACAGGTGGCCACTGGAGTCCTCTTCCACTCCTCCATGACAACATCACGGAGCTGGTGGATGTTAGAGACTTTGCCCTTCTCCACCTTCCATTTGAGGATGCCACACAGATGCTCAATAGGGTTTAGGTCGGGAGACATGCTTGGCCAGTCACTCACCTTTACCCTCAGCTTTTTTAGCAAGGCACTAGTCTTCTTGGAAGTGTGTTTGGGGTCATTATCATGTTGGATGACTGCCCTGCGGCCTAGTCTCTGAAGGGAGGGGATCATGCTCTGCTTCAGTATGTCACAGTACATGTTGGCATTCATGGTTCCCTCAATGAACTGTAGCTCCTCAGTCTCAGTGCTGGCAGCACTCATGCAACCCCAGACCACGAGACTCCCATCACCATGCTTGAATGTAGGAAAGACACACTTGTCTTTGTACACCTCACCTGGTTGCCACCACATACGCTTGACACCATCAGACCACAGGACATGGTTCCAGTAATCCATGCCCTTAGTCTGCTTGACTTCAGTGAACTGTTTGCGGGCTTTCTTATGCATCATATTTAGAAGAGGTTTCCATCTGGGATGACAGCCATGCAGACCAATTTGATGCAGGGTGCGGCTTATGGTCTGAGCACTGACAGGCTGACCCCTCACCCCTTCAACCTCTGCAGCAATGCTGGCAGCACTCATACGTCTATTTCCCAAAGACAGCCTCTGGAAATTACGCTGAGAACGTGCACTCAACTATTTTGGTCGACCATGGTGAGGCCTGTTCTAAGTGGAATCTTTCCTTTTAAACCACTGTAAGGTCTTGGCCATTATGCTGCAGCTCAGTTTCAGGGTCTTGGCAATCTTCTTATAGCCTAGGCCATCTTTATGTAGAGCAACAATTATTTTTTTCAGATCCTCAGAAAGTTCTTTGCCATGAGGTGCCAAGAGGTGCCATGTTGAACATCCAGTGACCAGTATGAAAGAGTGAGAGCGATAACACCAAATTTAATACACCTGCTCCCCATTCACAACTGAGACCTTGTAACACTAATGAGTCATATGACATTGGGGAGGGAAAATGGCTAATTGGGCCCAAGGTGTACTCACTTTTGTTGCCAGCGGTTTAGACATTAATAGCTGTGTGTTGAGTTATTTTGAGGGGACAGAAATTTACACTGTCATACAAGCTGTACACTCACTACTTTACATTGTAGCAAAGTGTAATTTCTTCAGTGTTGTCATAAGAAAAAATATAATAAAATATTTACAAAAATGTGAGGGGTGTACTCACCTTTGTGAGATACTGTAAGTAACTACTGAACACAAATGTAGGATTTTTTTTTTTTTTACCAAAGATTCTAAATTAACCTTCTGTGCACTGCTATGTATCATTACATATGTCTTGCAAAGGTTTGCAAAAAAACAAGGATTCTTGCTTTGCATATATTGCAACAGATGTTCAAGCTGGCCAGCTATGTTAAAGTGATAACTCTCTGGCCATTCCTTGCCATGCTTTGCAAATGCCAAATACTTACTTGTTGATAGCATACTGTAATGAACATACTGTATAGTGACATTATGCAGTGAAATTACATAGTTGGGGGAGACTTACAGACATGAGTATTATCACTGACTTGCACTGAACAACAGAACTGGAGAAATGTCTGTGTTCAAATTCAAATAGTTTACCAACCCTGTATCGCTACCATATTTTCATTAATGTATGCTATGAGCAAGTAGTTATTTTAAATTTTTTCGAATATGTGGTCACTTGTTGCACTCTATAAGCTATTGGTAATTGGGCATAGACATTTCTCCAGTGTGGGGGGGGTTATTTTTGCTTCCACTGAGCACAAATGAAGGAGGAATCTTACAACTCTTGCCACTGACAGCAATGAAAGCGGGTCTTTATTATTGCTGTCACTGACACCAATGAAGGGGGATCTGTAATATTGCTGTAACTGACACCATTTGGGGTGGGGGGGCTTTATTACTGCTGACACTTACACCAAGGAAAGGGCGTCTTTATTCTTGCTCAAACTGACAGCAATGTAGATGATGTCTGTATTACTAACAACAATGGCGTGGGGGCTCTGTTATTGGTTTCACTGACAGCACATCTATAAATATGTTTTTTCTTTCCTATTACTGACACTGACATCAATAATTAGGGGGGGAGGTACCATTGCTGTCAAGTGACACTAGTGATGAGAGTATTTATTGCTGTCAATAACACCAGTCAAGGAGGATTATTGTTGTTGCCTCTGAGCTAAACACCACTTCCTTCCCAGAAACCCTTGTGTGCTCATGTTTCTGGAATCATGTGACTTTTATACAATTTGGTGTGAGAAAGGGATTGGGGACCCTGAGGATAGAGTTCCTTGGAAAGGGGTTATCCCTGTTACAGTATTTGCATGTCTATTCCCTTTTTGTTATGATTTGCACTTGTTACCTTATACTGTATATTGGAAATGGTTAAAAAATAGTTGATTGAGATGCATTCCTCCACTCAACTTGTGGATACAAATGTGGTATGGTGTAAATCATGTAGGGGAACAATATTTTTTTAACATGCATATACCTAAAAATAGCTGACATGACTTTCTGCTTTACTTCCTTCAATTGAATGTAGAGTTGTGCTGAACACCCGGAACCGCAAACCTTATTAAAGTGTAGCACTAACTCACGGTGGAGCTGCTGGTTTAAGCGGGTCTGTTATCTTCGCTCTGCTTCCCTCTGTTTCACCGGCACCGGGTCTAGGGTTCCGTTGAGTTTACTCCTGAACAACACAGGCACCAACACTGGAGTACGTTTTCAATGCTTTATTAAACAAACGACTTAGGCAGTAGCAGGAAAGAGGTAGAAAGGAAACTTGCAGAAGAAACTCAAATATTCTCTGGTAGGGTTCTCTTGACAAAATGTCCTGGTAGAATTCAAATACTATTTGAAATGCGCTTCCCTTGTGGGACACACTCCTTGCTCGTCTGGATAGGCCTCTCTCACCGGTCTAGCAGCCAGCACGCAGCACGAATCAAAGTCTCTGCCACAGACTTGTTTGGGAACAAAATCCGTACAATCCTCTGCCACAGGATGTATAGGTTTCTCTATAGTGAAAGTCAGTCACAGTGCTTAAACCTTTAAGCCGAGCCGGCAACACTATGCTGTATGATTACTTTTTGGATACGTCTTCCAACTGAGTCACCAGGCCCCTCTATAGACCAGCATGCCGCATGATCTCTCCAAGACGGGTCCTCCCCCGGGATCTCCTCGGCTGTCCAGCTTCCTCACACAGGACCGACAGCTCAGGACCATTCCTCGGCCGCAGTGGTAGGCTCCAGACAAGCCTCTGGACCCACCCCCGCGCCACTGTTTTGTGTGCCTCCCAACGGAGGACCACAAGGTAGCTCCTTAACGCATACCTGTCGGCCAGGAGGGCCAGCGGGTGGCTGTAAAATGAACCCCAAAATATGGCGTCTGTCCCATAAATACCTTTGCCCAGAATGCAACTCGGAGGACCACCTCCACTGAGCATGCCTCTGGGACAGAGGAGCATCCATTCGCTTCAACACATTGCCTTTCCAACCCTGACCAATTGCAACAGCGACAAGCACCAGTCAGCACAGAAATTCCCCCCATGTCAGCCAAGCTGGAACAGAGGCAAACTTTAACCTTCCTAACGCACAGTTTACTAAATTTACCTAACATGCGGTAGATTGCAAATCTACCAGCACTACAAAGTCTATGGGACCCGAACTTGAAAAATCAAAAGTGCCCATTTTGAAGGCTTATATCCAGGTTATTGGCCATAAAAAGGGTATGGGGGCTCGGGTACTGCCCTGGGGGACATGTATCATTTCTAAAAATGTTTTTAAAAGGAGCATTGATTTTAACCATGCTTAAAGTGAAACAATAAAAATGAAAAATCCCTTTAAATATAGTGCCTGGGGGTCCTCATAGTCTGCCTGCAAAGTGGCATATCTGTACTGTCTATAGAACCTGCTGCAGCAAAACTGAAATTCATAAAGAAAAAAAAATGACATTTAAATTATAATGGTGCATGTGGGGTCGGTGCCACCAGGTGATTTCACCAGGTGGCCCCACCCCTTACCTATTTAAGAACTGTCAACTGGTGGAGCAGGCATTTGTCTTTTAGCCATCATTGTGGGCTGAGTGTTTTTTTTTTCTTCTTTTTGCGGGTCCGGTGGTGCAGCGGTGATTGATGATGGATCTACATTGGGGGACATTGTTTTATTATTTTTTTATAAAGAAATTGTCAAAAACTTCTTACTGTCTTTATTTATTTTGCCACTTTTTTGGTGAATGAGTAGGGGTACAATGAAAAAATTGTTAAAAGGGGCTTCCAGATTCTGATAAGCCCCCTTCTCGCAGATCCCCACAGCCACCACCAAGGGTTGTCGGGAAGAGGCCCTTGTCCCCATCAACATGGGGAGCACCCCCCCATGTTGAGGGCATGTGACTGGGAGGGGTGGGGCGCTCGTTCGGATAAGGGTCTGGTATGGATTTGGAAGAGGGACCCCATGACATTTTTTTTTTAGTTTGGCAAGGGATTCCTCTTAAAATTCATACCAGACTTGAAGGGCCTGGTATGGATTGGAGGGACCCCCATGCTGTTTTTTTCACTTTTTTCTATTGCCAGCATTGTTTTATTTTTCATTCAGCTGTCAGTGGGGAAGCCCATTGTAAGCTGATGACTCATCCGTTGTTAACCACTTCAATACCAGGCACTTAGACATCTTCCTGCCCAAGCCAATTTTCAGCTTTCAGCGCTGTCGCAATTTGAATGACGATTGCTACACTGTACCCAAACAAATTTTTTATCATTTTGTTCCCACAAATAGAGTATTCTTTTGGTGGTATTTGATCACCTCTGGGATTTTTATTTTTTGTGCAACAAATAAAAAAAGACTGAAAATTTTGAAAAAAAAACACGTTTTTCTTTGTTTCTGTTAAAAATTTTTGTAAATAAGTACGTTTTCTCCTTCAATGATGGGCACTGATATGGCAGCACTGACAGGCACTGATAAGGCAGCACTGATGGGCACTGATGAGGTGGCACTGACGGGCACTGATGACGGGCACTGATAGGCGGCACTGATGGGCACTGATAGGTGGCACTGATGGGCACTGATAGGTGGCACTGGTATGCGGCACTGATGGCCACTCATAGGCGGCACTGATGGGCACTTACAGGTGGCACTGATGGGTACTCATGGGTGGCACTGATGGGTACTTATGGGTGGCACTGATAGGTGGCACAAATGGGCACTGATAGGTGGGCACTGATGGGCACTGCCACCCATCAGTGCACTGATGTCACTGATGGGTGGCACTGATGATACTGATGGGTGGCATTACTGGGCATCACTGATGTCTGTTACTACATACTGGTGCCCCATTTGTGGGCACTGATTGGCACAGATTGGGCATTAATTTGATCATGTGGATGGCCATGGGGTACATACCTGGCCATCTACATGTTGCCCCCTTCCCTGGTGGTCCTAGTGGTGCCCCTGGTGGTCCAGTGTGGTCATCTGAAGGGGGTCTGCGCTGATAAACAATCAGTGTAGACGCCCCTGTCAGGAGAGACGCTGATCGGCTATCCTCTGCTCGCGTCTGTCAGACACGAGTGAGGAAAAGCCGATCAACAGCTCTTCCTATTTACATCGTGATCAGCCGTGATTGGACACGGCTGAACATGTGGTAAAGAGCCTCCGCCGGAGGCTCTTTACCAAGATCGGTGGAGCGGTGTGTCAGACTGAACGGACACACAGACACGCAGCGACTGTTATCCTGAAGGATGTCATATGATGCCCAGTCAGGATAACTGAACCACCGCCGGGCCGTCATTTTGCTATAGGCCGGGCGAGAAGTGGTTAAGGATCCAGCAGCCGGCTTCCCGGCCCCCTCCTTAACAACCAGCACTATGCAGCAATGTTTGCCTGCCAAGCGCCCTGCAAATTTGGGTGTTCACTGAACGGGCAAACAGGCGATGTTCAGGCCAAACTTTTGCTCAGCTCAAACTGTTCGCCCAACTCTAGTTGAATGCTGTATTTAATGATGAATCATAGAAAGACAGGAATATAACAAGCCCCTGAAATATGTTAATTTTCTAGTTTGTCCTAAAGAATGCACCTGCCCACCTTCAAAGCTTGTGAACTAGACGATGCAAAAATAATATAATCCCATAAACATTATGAACATTATGAAGAATCAGAAAGTAGTAAATTAAGTAAGATTTTAGAACAAGTGTGTTACTGCTTTCCCATATCAATAGTTTCTCTTTTGCAATCAAACTCTTTTCTTCTTGCACTTAAGGTTTCCTCAAGCAATTTGTTGATATTGGGGATTTCTGTTTCTCTGGTACATTCATAATAATACAGCTACAGCAGGTACCTACAATAACTGACAGATCTGTTGTGCAGTTCATGTTATTACATTTTACTAGAGACCTAAATTTAACATAGCTCTATATATTAGCTTTTTCTTAGAGAATTAAAGTTCATCATGCTTGCTGACACATGCTCAAGATATACCATCAAAAAGGCATTTCTTGAAACCACCAGGCTATGACAGATTTTAGATTGTCACCTATTTTCCAAGTGGCTTGGCTTTCTCCCTCAGAAACTGTTCATAATATTTTAGCAACTGTCTTTGCAGTTATATTTATTTTCCTGCTCAGCCCTGCTACCCCTTATCAAGTCTGTAGTTTAGTAAGATTGTCTTTATTTGCTTATTCTATCTTTAAATGTATTGAATAACAGGTGCAGGAACAGTAGAAACCATAATGACCAAACAGGCAAGTATATAAACAGGGTATTAGCACAAGGATAGGATTTCTGTGGTAAGTGAGCTTTTGGGAACAGTTGCTCATAAGAGTGAAATTTGTGATTTTATCCATAAAGCTTAAAACAAATATTTAAAGGGGTTGTAAAGTCTCAAGGTTTTTCACCTAAATATACATGCTATGCATTAAGGTGAAAAACCTTCTGTGCTGCAGCTGCCCCCAGAGCCCCTCCTTTTTCTTACCTGAACACGACCGTTCCAGGGACGAGCACAAACCCAGCAGCTCCAGCCGCTGTCTCGGGTCCTCATTGGATAGATTGATAGCAGCAGGAGCCATTGGCTCCTACTGCTGTCAATCAAATCCAGTGAAATGGGACCTGGGGGCGGGGCTGAGTCCTGCTGTCTGTGTCAATAGACACAGCAGCGGACTTGTGAGCTCCCCGCACAGGTGTCCCCAGGGAAAGTGTCTCTACGGTAGCACCCAATGAAGAGGAGGAGCCAGGAGCATCACCGGAGCACCTCAGAGGAAGAGGATCAGGGCTGCTCTGTGCAAAACCCTTGCACAAAGCAGGTAAGTATAAAATGTTTGTTATTTAAAAAAAAATGAAATAATAACTTTTACAACCACTTTAACAAAAACCATGATACATAGTTTATAAGATTAAAAAAGACACACATCGACCAGTTCAAATTATGTGTGGGTATATGTTTGTGTGGTTTCTATTATTTAGCCATTCGCATAGCTATGTATACTCTGTATAAGAGGACATCTAAAGGTTTTTTGAAGTGGTTGACACTCTCAGCTAGTACCACTTTCTGCTAGAACTCTTTCCGCAATCTAAGATTAAACCTCTTTTCTCCTAAAATCGTGGCTATGTGTCCTCTTTAGGGACCTTGGATAATCAACTGAATAGGCATATCCAGCCTGATGTCTACCATTGTAGAATAATAAAAATCTGATATTACAAAAACTCATATCTGAGGTATGATGTCTGTGCTACCATGACAAAGTCTAAATGTATTTAAACCAGACGATGACCAGACAAAAATGTATGCTTTAATAACATATGGTCTATGATGCTGTTAACTCTTTCAATGTCAGGTCCATATGGCTTACAGACTTACAGAACTGCTTCCAGCTGGCCAGGTCCATACCCCATACGGACCTCACATTCCTCCTTGTGTTATAAGCTCATGGTCACTTCAGTTAATTATATCAGAATTGTTCAGCAGACTCTGCTGAACAAAACAATACCTCTGATTAGCTGATTAGCTATTCCCCCATAAAGGTGCCCACCACCACCATTGCCACCGCTAGTACACTGACATTTCTCCCTGCTTTAACCTAAAATACACCCCTTCCCTGCCTCACTAATCCCTGCAGCACCTCATTAACTCTCTACACTAACCCCCCCCACACCCCTGCACCGAACCTGCTCACCCCTGCCCCCCTGCACAACCGATCCTCCCCTGTAGCTTGTGGCTTCCCTCAGGAGGGAGCACAGGAGGGAGCCTGGATTGCTCGTTGTCAGGATGGAGAGCAGGAGGGTGCTGGTAAACATGTGTTTACCAGACCTCTTCCTTTCCTTGAGGAACATAGTGGATGTTTAGCTGTATGTTTAGCTGTCATGGTTTAGCTGTATGTTTAGCTGTCACGGTGGCATTGTAAACATTCCATAAGCATTGCAACATTGCATTCTTAAACATTGCAGCTGAGCCTGCAGAGAAAGGGACTAAAAAAAATTTGTAAAATAAAAATAAAAATCATAGTAAAGGTAGATTTAGACATGCGTCCAAATCGCCCTTGCCTCTGAAGCCTGAGGCTAGGCTCCAGAGGCTACTGACAAGTGGTGATGAAGTGATGCAATGCCTCCTCCTCGCCTGTTTTTTGCCAACAAATGCGCCAGAGCATTTGCAACACTTTCCCATTTTAATGGGTAGCTTTCGGCAGACGGCATCGCTACAAGTCAGGTCAACTTTGCCATGGGCGCAAAGCATCAAAGCATCATGCCCCATTATGTAAACACCCTCATCCGCTGTCTATTGCAGCTTGAGGGGTGTGATTGGTGGGTGGCAGAAAGGCAGCTCAGTCATGCATTAATACCACCCCCCAACCATAAGTCTAAACAAAGCCTAAGACCTTGTTCATGTGGGGCTACTACTACAGGGCCGTGTTTAGCTGCAGAGGGATGCAAAGGTTTTCCGTGCATCTCCATGCAGGCAGTCCCATTAATGTAATTTGGGACACAGCAGCTGCACAGGAATACACAGGTGTTTTGTGCATTCCTGTGCAGGCAGTCCTATTCATGTCAATTGAGATGTAGCAGCTGCAAGGACACAGCCACTTCTCACATCTTGACATCCGTGTGGGTGCATGTCTCTGAACTCACAGTGTCTGCATTTCGGTCCATGCACCTAAACCCACATGGATGTCAGATCTGTCCTTGCAGCTGCTGCATCCCATTTTACATGAATAGGATTGCCTGCACATTGATGCACACCCCACTAAACAAGTCATTAGTAGGAATTTAGGAAAAATTAAGTAAGTTAAATTGTGCTTATGCGTGCAAAAAGGATTTTAGTGTTTTTTTTAGTGAAAATAGTGATTTGATAAACATTTGCGCAAAAATCGCAGGGCCTTAAAAATCAGTAGCACCATCTTTTTATTCTACTAGTCATGAGCTTTCTGAAAATATATGGTTTGAGGGGTCTTTTACAAACTCTGAAAGTTGTAAGTGAAAAACGAAAACCTCCAGATTTTTTTAGAAATTTTGGGGTATGTTCGAATTTCACCATTTTGCAAAAAGGCGCAATTTAAAATTCTCAAATATTTGTTATTTATTAACTCAACACAGGTTAAGCTTTTATATTTAGTAGGAATTTAGCAAGAATGTTGTCAAATTTGCTGTGTTTTTATCTGCTACTCTGCTAATAATGATTTTAGTGTATTTTTTGTGAAAATAAAAATTTAATAAACATTTTTTGCAAATACCACGGGGCCTTAAAAATCAGTAGCACCTTCTCTCTCTATAGGTCATATGCTTTCAGAAAATATATGGTTTGGGGGGGGGGTCTTTCACAAATTCTGAAAACTGGAAGGGAAAAATGAAAACCTTCAGATTTTTAGAGAGATGTGGATGTTTACATTTTTGCATTGGTTTGAATTTAAAAGTTACAAATATTTGTTATTTAGTAACTCATTATAGGTTAAGCTTTTATATTTAGTAGGAATTTAGCAGGCATTTTGTAAAATTAGCTGTGTTTTTTTCTGGTAATAATGGTTTTAGTGTATTTTTAGCAAAGATAATGTTTTGATAAGTATTTGCCCAAATATCATCTGGCCTTAAAAATCAGTAGCACCTTCTTTTTATACTCCTGGTCCTGTGCTTTCAGAAAATATATGGTTTGGGGGTCTTTTACAAACTCTGAAAGCTATAAGTAAAAAATAGAAAAAACAAAGGAAAAATTGCAAAAATGGTCCGGCCAGCTGATTTTAAAAATGGAGCGCAGGGCCTTGCAATGAAAAGGTTAAACCACCATGCTAATTTTTTATGCAACACAATTTCCACCCTTTCAAAACAGAAACAAAAATATCATTACAGGTTTGTTAGGTTTTCATGCATTTTAGTTTACATCATACACACATCATTGTACAATGTACATTTAATATACACATTATATTAGACCAAAATCTAGTACATTCTCTTTTTACACTAACCCCCTCTCAAAGATCATGACATGTAAATCATGTACATCAACATCAGGGAAAAGCAAAATCTCATTTTAAGCTGTGTATTATCACTAACATTTTAGTTTGACTAGGGGATCTTCACACTGGGATGATTGAAAAATCATATGTCAAGTAAATGAAAACTATACAGCTATCAAAATGATACAACTTGTCAAACAGTCTTCTCAACTGACACTTTTTAAGCATTAATACTGTCTATATTAGCTGTCTTTCTGACAGTAAATTGCAGGGTGCTCAGATGAAGAGTATTAAGACTTCATACTTTTTCTAACAGTTCTAAACAAACTTCCTTAGAGCTTGTGAGGTTAAACACTGGCTTGTTAGATGTCTAACTGCTTGTCTAGTCAGTAGAGGACAGAATCTTGGCAGATCCTACCTCCTTTTGAGATGATGTGTAACAACTGAGAAGGTTAAAGAAACTGTGTAAAAGGTAAAGTATAATTTATTTCAGTACTATTGTAGAGCTTAGATGTTGATTGATATTAAATATCCAAAGAGATTTTTAATGTGAATGGCAACTCTCATAAGACTTTTAATTAGTGATATGTTCAAAAGTTTCAGCTATAAATTTAATAGAACATAAAGACTTTTTGTATTGCACAGGAAGTATTTTTTTAATTATATTTCTTCTATTTGTTCCTACTGTTGATGAACTACACTAAGGGTATTTCTGCTTTATTGTCTGAAGTGGTTGAAAATTGGGTAATGGGTATAGATTTTTACAAAAAATCAGCCTAAGGCAGTTCAACTTTTTATTTTTTTTATTTTGGTTTTGATACAGTAGAGAAGGGATGGTAAGATCTCTTCACACTTCCAGTTCTACTGTCAGCAGTCAGTTGGAAATCCCTCTCGATAGGAACTAACATACTCTGTATAAGAAGACATCTAAAGGTTTTTTGAACTGGTTGACGCTCTCAGCTAGTACCACTTTCTGCTAGAACTCTTTCAGCAATCTAAGGTTAAACCTCTTTTCTCCTAAAATCGTGGCTATGTGTCCTCTTTAGGGACCTTGGATAATCAACTGAATAGGCATATCCAGCCTGATGTCTACCATTGTAGAATAATAAAAATCTGATATTACAAAAATTCATATCTGAGGTATGATGTCTATGCTACCATGACAAAGTCTAAATGTATTTAAACCAGACGATGACCAGACAAAAATGTATGCTTTAATAACATATGGTCTATGGTGCTGTTAACTCTTTCATTGTCAGGTCCATATGGCTTACAGACTTACAGAACTGCTTCCAGCTGGCCAGGTCCGTGCCCCATACGGACCTCACATTCCTCCTTGTGTTATAAGCTCATGGTCACTTCAGTTAATTATATCAGAATTGTTCAGCAGACTCTGCTGAACTAAACAATACCTCTGATTAGCTGATCAGAGTTATTCCCCCATAAAGGTGCCCACCCCCGCCCCGCCGAAAAAAACATTCCCCTCTGGGTAAGCTATGTGCAAGGATTTTAACCACTTAAGGACCGAGCCTCTTTCTGAGATTTGTTGTTGACAAATTAAAAACTTTTTTTTTGCTACAAAATTACTTAGAACCCCCAAACATTATTATACCCTCAAGAATAAAATGGCGGTCGTTGCAATACTTTCTGTCACACCGTATTTGTGCAGCGGTCTTTCAAGCTCACTTTTTTTGGAAAGAATACACTTTTTTGAATTAAAAAATAAGACAACAGTAAAGTTAGCCCAATTTTTTTTATATTGTGAAAGATAACGTTACGCCGAATAAATTGATACCCAACATGACACGCTTCAAACTTGCGCCCACTTGTGGAATCGCGACAAAATTTTACCCTTCAAAATCTCCATAGGCGACGTTTAAAAAATTCTACAGGTTGCATGTTTTGTGTTACAGAGGAGGTCTAGGACTAGAATTATTGCTCTCGCTCTACCGATCACAGCGATACCTCACGTGTGTGGTTTGAACACCGTTTTCATATGCGGGAAACCACAGACAACTACAAATGGGATCACCCGAGAAGAACTGTTGATATGGGGTATAGACAAATTGATCCTCTATTAGTTTTGCGGATTGAAACCGCTTCCTTAGGAGGAACTGTCTATAAAACAAAAAATACAATAAAATATACAATAATTACATCATCAGAAACATGATATACAGCAAACATTATAGTAGAGAGAACTGCTCACCCAGAAGATCATATACTGGTCTGTACCCAGACCGCCAAGAAAATTCCCCCCGCGAGATGGTATCCTACAAACCATTTCTGTAGGGTTTTTTCTTCCCTTTCCCTCCCCCCCATTTCCCCCTCCCCCTCACCCCACCCTTTTTCTTGCATCTTAATTTGGGCAATTGTTTGTTTGTTTTAATCTCTCTGTAGTCATTTTGTACCCCAAACAATATGATTGACCCAGGTGATTGATATATCCTGCAAACCAGCATGTTGCAAAACGTTTGGGCATCTTAACTTAGTGATGTTTTGGGGACAGTATTGTTCCATTATTTATTTGTATCTACATTATTACTATATCATGCCTTTTATTATACTATTATTATTATTTTTTATTTTCGTTTTTTGTTTCTTTCTCCTGTACAGATCTGCTCCCCCAGTGATTGGTACGATCGTGGGCAGCTTTGGTTCTCCCCCATAGAGGCAGACGTGTGTCTCCCCTGGTGAGAAGGCTCCTTATTGCCTTCTCTACTTGCCACAATCTTGCCTGAGCGTCATGCCCTTAGACTGATCGCGGTAAACTTGCGCAGTAACACCGGATCGCGCACCTGCGCAGTGCGGGGAAACTGACCCAGTGACGTCAGACGCCCCCACTGGTGACATGTCCTTGACGTGCATGGGTTGGGGAGCATACTTAACAGGTCCCTCAGACCCGTCTGGTGCGCGGTACATCCCTGATCCCAGGGGTGGCATGCTGGTCGATGTGGAGTCCAAGGTAAGATCCAACCGCGTTTATCTGCAGCTTACCATTGTCCCTGATCGCACTTATTTGACAGTCTGACTAATTTCCCCCACAGGTTGTACTACTTTACAGTGCCCTCTGACTGGAAAGCCATAGGCATTGTCTGTTACAGGGTTTACACCTTCCCTGCCTCGTTTTGGCTGTGTCCTCTCCTTGGTGTCTCCTCCGTTCAGCTTGATTAACTACCACCCCTGGCAATGTGTCATTTGTATAGTACTTGCTGGTGAGTTTTTTCTGTTCATTCCAGTGCACATTGGTCCTCTCCCTTCCCTCCTTCCCCCCCTCCCCCCACCCTCTCCCCCCCTTTCCCCCCCCCCTTCTTTCCCCCCTCCCTTGCCTTCCTTTCCTTTCCCCCCTCTCCAATTGCACTACCTTAGGGCCTTAGGTTGTACTATTCGGTGTCCTCTCACCCCCCATGGGCCCTTTATAATAAATCCTATTGGTCCCTGTACTCACCATCACTTTATTTATCCTTAACTAGACGTGGCCTTGTACAATCTCCCACATCGGCCGTGGGGGAATTTTCTTGGCGGTCTGGGTACGTACCAGTATATGATCTTCTGGGTGAGCAGTTCTCTCTACTATAATGTTTGCTGTATATAATGTTTCTGATAATGTAATTATTGTATATTTTATTGTATTTTTTATTTTATAGACAGTTCCTCCTGAGGAAGCGGTTTCAATCTGCGAAACTAGTAGAGGATCAATTTGTCTATACCCCACATCAACAATTACCTCTCGGGTGATGCCATTAGCAGTTGTCTGTGGTTGAATTGTATCTTCTGTCTTCTGTATATGTTCGTTCATATGTATTAAAATTGATATTTTTATATTAAAAATGTGTTTGTGTATCAGTACCGAGATAGTCCAGTACAATCTACTCGATGGGTACATATCCATGGTCAGCCACAGCAATTGTCCCAATAGACCCTTCTTGTTTTCCTTTTACATATTAATTTTGATGATGGTAGGCAATACTCATTAAATTCACAGACTTCTGGGAAAGTCAGTGAGCCAATCACACACAGAACACTTTCAGGTAGCCATATTGCATTGCATTTTACAGAAAATTACAAAGCTGAAGACCGAAAATGAACAGTATTTCTAATAGCATTCAATGACAATATGACTTGAGTCGCAATTGTATACGCTATATTATTATTTATTTTTTATTTGTTATTTTTTTCCCACGAAAGTGGATTTACCCTTTAAGGTTCTCAGGAAGAGTTTTTCATACTGATAGAACTTTATTCTATGCTGCAGTTATGAACTAGCAGCATGCAGCTTTGCAAACTCTTAGTTCAGAAACTGGGCTGTCACTGACAGCCACAAGTCCCAGAAAAATGATTGGAAATGAATCAGCATGGTTCCTAATTATGTGATCACCATGACAGTAAATTTTAGTGTTAACAAACAAACCTTTCCAGCCTGCAGGTGGCAATTTCTGTGATATTACTGTGCACAGAAAAAGAAGTACAATGTTATGGATTTCAATTACCTGAGACAATTAAAGTGCAAAAAGCTTATAAATTAGAATTTAATTAAAAAATGAAAAATAACCAAACTGCATTTTTGCCAGTTGTCATGTTATTAAAGACATGCAGGGTATTTAAAGTGGAGTTCCACCCATTTAAAAGTCAGTAGCTACAAAAAGTGTAGCTGCTGACTCTTAATATTCACCTGTCCCATGGTCCAGCGATGCGGGTGCGGGAAGCCTCTCTCCTTCCTCTCTGCAGTGCCGGCATTCTAACTGTGCTTGGTTGGGGCTTCATAGCCGGGTGCACACTGCGCATGCGCGAGTCATGCTGAGCACTGTGAATAACCGGGCAATCTTCTGGGACCTGTGACATGTCCCAGAAGATTGCAGGGGGGGAGAGGTGATCTTCCTTCCGGTGCCGCGGCACCTAGGGAGGAAGTAGGAGCTGGGTGCTTTTAAAAACAGGGTATCCGCTCCTCCCCCAAGAAAATGACATGCCTAATGTGGCATGTCAGGGGGTCACCAGCACTTAAAGCGAAATTTCAATTTTTGGGTGGAACTCTGCTTTAATTTAAAAAAAAAATACAAAATAAAAGCCGTATATGTACTTCAAAATGTAAAAAGGACTTTTTGTTACAAAATTATTTTGGCATTAACCAAAGCTGCTAAATTTGGTATGAGAATCTAAACTACAATGGTCTCAAGAAGGGGTTAAGAGGCTGTGGACTAAATATGGCTATGACTTGATCTTTAACCACTTGCTGACCAGCTGCCGCAGTTGTACTGCGACAACATGGCTCGGCTGCGCCAATCGCCGCCATGTTACGTTGCTTCTTTACGTGGCCACTAGGGGCAGGCGCGCGTGCCTGCTGCTCACCCCCGGAGCTGATGCGAGTCCCTGGCATTCGCGATGACCGCCAGGCTCTCGCAATCACTCGTGATACAGCGAGAACTAGGATCTCTGTGTGTAAACAATCGCCGCCATGTTACGTTGCTTCTTTACGTGGCCACTAGGGGCAGGCGCGCGTGCCTGCTGCTCACCCCCGGAGCTGATGCGAGTCCCTGGCATTCGCGATGACCGCCAGGCTCTCGCAATCACTCGTGATACAGCGAGAACTAGGATCTCTGTGTGTAAACACAGAGATCCTGGTTCTCTGAGGGGAGAAGAGATAGATCATGTGTTTATACAAATTATGAACATCGACCTATCTCTTTCACTAGCAAGTCCCATCCCCCTTCAGTTAGAACATGTAGCAGGGAACACAGTTAACCCCTTGATCGCCCCCTAGTGTTAACCCCTTCACTGCCAGTGACATTTTTACAGTAATCAATGCATTTTTATAGCACTGATCGCTGTATAAATGCCAATGGTCCCAAAAATGTGTCAAAATTGTCCGATGTGTCCGCCATAATGTCGCAGTCATGATAAAAATTGCAGATCGCCTCCATTACTAGTAAAAAAAAAATAATAATAAAAATGCTATAAATCTATCCCCTGTTTTGTAGATGCTATAACTTTTGTGCAAACCAATCAATATACACTTATTGCAATTTTTATTACCAAAAATATGTAGAAGAATACATATCGGCTTAAACTGAGAAAAAATTAGCTTTTTAAAAAATAAAATGGGGATATTTATTATAGCAAAAAGTACAAAATATTGTGTTTTTTTCAAAACTGTCACTCTTTTTTTGTTTATAGTGCAAAAAATAAAAAACAGCAGAGATGATCGACTACCACCAAAAGAAAGCTCTATTTTTGGGAAAAAAAGTACGTCAATTTTGTTTGGGTAAAACATCGCACGACCGTGCAATTGTCAGTTAAAGCAATGCAGTCCCCGGCATTCGCGATGACCGCCAGGCTCTCGCGATCACTCATGATACGGCGCGAACCGGGATCTCTGTGTGTAAACACAGAGATCCCGGTTCTCTGAGGGGAGAAGAGACAGATAATGTGTTCATACAAGGTATGAACACCGATCTATCTCTTCCCTTAGCAAGTCCCATACCCCCTTCAGATAGAACATGTAGCAGGGAACACAGTTAACCCCTTGATCACCCCCCTAGTGTTAACCCCTTCACTGCCAGTGACATTTTTACAGTAATCAATGCATTTTTATAGCACCGATCGCTGTATAAATCCCAATGGTCCCAAAAATGTGTCAAAATTGTCCGATGTGTCCACCATAATGTCGCAGTCATGATAAAAATTGCAGATTGCCGCCATTACTAGTAAAAAAAAATAATAATAATAAAAATGCTATAAATCTATCCCCTATTTTGTAGATGTTATAACTTTTGCGCAAACCAATCAATATACACTTATTGTGATTTTTATTACCAAAAATATGTAGAAGAATACATATCAGCTTAAACTGAGAAAAAATTTGCTTTTTAAAAAATAAAATGGGGATATTTATTATAGCAAAAAGTACAAAATATTCTGTTTTTTTCAAAATTGTCACTCTTTTTTTGTTTATAGTGCAAAAAATAAAAAACAGCAGAGACGATCGAATACCACCAAAAGAAAGCTCTATTTTTGGAAAAAAAAACTACGTCAATTTTGTTTGGGTAAAACATTGCACGACCGTGCAATTGTCAGTTAAACCGATGCAGTGCCGAATTGCAAAAAATGGCCAGGTCATTCAGCAGCCAAATCTGGGGTTGAAGCAGTAAATAAAAATGACTACACATATATGATTCCATTTATTTGTGTCAGTCATTCATCATTCACACTTCCAGATCTTTTGGATAGCAAAATAAAACTTGTGATCAGAGAATATATTTACAGATGTGGCAATTTTTCATGTAACTAATACAAGTGCTTTATCATTTGTGAGTAGATCTATAAGACTCAAACCTTCTGTTGAATGCAGCAAAGAGCCTGTAATTTTCCACCTAGTACTTGCAATAAATATGGGATTCCGCCTAATGGTTAATTTTTTATGTGCTGTAAGTCCACTGCTCTTACCATCCCAGATAGCAAGCAATTGAGCTGCAAGTTTGACAATGACATTCTAAGCTATTGTTAGACTTGCCACATTGCATGACTCCAGATCAACTTTCTTTGCAAACATTCTGCAAGTCTGCTGCAAGTTCTGGTTAAGTTATATTGTGCAATAGTCATTCCACCACAGGGGCCATTGACTGAATTTGGAAAAGTGTCAACTAGAACTTGTGCTTCAAGTGCTCTGCAACTTGCCAGTGAAAATGTGCAGCAAGTTAACTTACAATTCAACAATTGCAATTCAACACTGCCACAAATGCATGGCAAGTTATCCTTGCTGGTATAAATTGTAACTTGGATCCTAGAGGAATAGAGTCAGAGAAAATGGCTCCAAAGGCAACTCACAGCGGTATACGTATCAAAACAATTTATTTTTACACATTACAAAAATGTCAAAGTGGATTCAAACCTTCACCACACCAGGATATAAAGCATTTATGACAATGTTGTCAAGAACTAAAAGAAAGCATCTAATTCATACATCCACTCACACCAAACAACTGACTGGATGTTATCCTTGCTATCTGGGATAATGTGTAAGTATGCATAACATGCATAACATGCTTTCATGATATGGCAGACTTACCTTCCTGTTTGCCCTCCTTCAGCAATGACAAATTAGAGTCATTCCTGTGATGGATTACAGGGATTATTTGGCATACAGAATGGCTCCGTCTAGTGTCCAACCATAATGTAGCAGTATACTACCAAAGATAACACAATTGCGACACATACTGCATCAGCAATTGAAATAGAACCAAAACTATTTCAAATTCAAATCAAGACAATATGTTGTCACAATATAGCAAATTATTAAGATTTTATAATATAAATAACATTCCATCCCTGACTAGTATATTGCAATGTTGTCTGTAGTTATACATGTCTATTATATTCTCATTAGAATTAATAAAATGCCCGGCCATTCATAGTAATTACCCCAGCTCCCCCCGCTGCGCAGGAGACAAGAAGATGAACGCTGCTGCCTGAGACCAGAGGTTCCAGGTAGGATCAGTTGTAGCTGAACTTTATTCTCATATCTTGATGGATGTCGCTGTAATGCTATATTGCTGAATAGTTTGATGGCTCAGTAGGACTGATCAAACAAATTAAACTGAGCGAATATAGGCGGTATGTACAGCGTGGAGAATAGCGCATAAGTGTACAGGTTCCGCAAACGTGAATCAAGGAAGCAGTTTTTGAGTGGGGGGGCGAAGAACATGAAAGGTCGGTCACATAAAGCAACTGAATCTAAAAAGCCTAGAGACAGCTTAAACTCAAGCTCCATTCAAAAATTTTTAAAAGAAGCGCAACTTAAAAGCCCGGTTATGGAAAATAGGCATCAAAATATGAAAGAAAAAAAGAAAGATCTTGCAAAACACAAAGGAGCCCTAGGGGGAACTCCCAGAGGCGAGGTTCCCCCGGCAGTTGACCTAGACCAAAGCACAGAAGCAGATATGGATGCACCTTCAACAAAAACTGAGATGCAAGACATGTTTTCCAAATTAGAGACCGCCATAAAGGCAGAGATTCTCAATGTAAGGACATGTAAATACGAATTTTTCTTAATTTCTGTGATAAAATTTTGCAAATTAGTAATTTTTCTTCATAAATTTTGCCCACAATTTATACTGCTACATATCTTTGGTAAAAATAACCAAAAATTTGTGGAAATTATTTGGTCCGTGTGAAAGTTTTAGAGTCTACAAGCTATGGTGCAAATCATAAAAAAATTATCACATCTGATGTACTGGTGGCCTATCTCATTTCCTGAGACCCTAACAAGCCAGGAAAGTACAAATGCCCCCCAAATAACCCCTTTTTGGAAAGTAGACATTTCAAGGTATTTAGTTAGAGGCATGGTGAGTTATTTGAAGTTGTATTTTTTTCCCACAATTCTTTGCAAAATTGAGATTTTTTTTCCCACAAAATTGTCATTGTAATAGCTTATTTCTCTCACATGGCATGTGTATACCACAAATGACACCCCAAAATACATTCTGCTACTCCTCCTGAGTATTACGATACCACATGTGTGTGACTTTTTCACTGCCTGGCCACATACAGAGGCCCAGCGTGCAGGGAGCACCATCAGGTGTTCTAGGAGCATAAATTACACATCACATTTCTCAACCACCTATTACACTTTTGAAGGCCCTGGAGCACCAGGACAATGGAAACACCCACAAAATGACCCCATTTTGGAAAGCTAATACCCCAACGTATAATCTATGAGGCATAATGAGTCTTTTGAACGGTTCATTTTTTTCCAGGAGTTTTTGGAAAATGTGGAAAAAAATGAAAACGCATTTTTTTTTACACAAAGTTGTCCGTTTATAAGATATTTCCAACACATAGCATTTAGATAGCAAAAATGACACCCCAAAATACATTCTGCTACTCCTTCTGAGTATTATGATACCACATGTGTGTGACTTTTTCACTGCCTGGCCACATACAGAGGCCCAACATGCATGGAGCACCATCAGGTGTTCTAGGAGCATAAATTACACATCTCATTTCTCAACCACCTATTACACTTTTGAAGCCCCTGGAGCACCAGGACAATGGAAACACCCACAAAATGACCCCATTTTGGAAAGCTAACACCCCAAAGTATAATCTATGAGGCATAATGAGTCTTTTGAACAGTTCATTTTTTTCCAGTTTTTGAAAAATGTGGAAAAAAAATGAAAACGCATTTTTTTTACACAAAGTTGTCCGTTTATAAGATATTTCCAACACATAGCATTTAGATAGCAAAAATGACACCCCAAAATACATTCTGCTACTCCTCCTGAGTATGGTAATACCACATGTGTGAGAATTCTACACAGCCTGGCCACATACAGAGATCCAACATGCAAGGAACACCGTCAGGTATTCCAGGGACACATAGCATTCACATACCAAGAATTACACCCCAAAATACATTATGCTGAGCAAAGCGTAAACAAAAGATTACCTGTGGTTGTAGTAGTGCAGTTGTACACAGGAGGATAGCACTGGTCCAGGTAGCAGGCAGGGACTTGGTCAGCAGCGGCGAACACAATTGTCCAGGCAGCAGGCAGGGTTACTGTCCATATAAAGTCCAGGGTTAGTGCAGGCAGGGATATTGTCAGCAGTGCCAAAAATATTGATCCTGGTAGTAGGCAGGTCCATGTGGTGTAGTCAGTGTGACAGGCAGAGTCATGACGGCAGTAAGTCCTACAGGCAGAAGTAGGGCCTTGTTCAGGACAGAATGGGGACAGGGGTAGAGCCTTCTCCCACCCAAATCTCTTTGAAGCCTCTGAGTCTCCAGACCCTAATCTAGGATTGAGAAAACAAAAAAATTGTTTTCTTCATCCAGAAAAACAATTCTGGAGCCCCTCACATATGTGAGACCCCTGTGTTGAATCCCACTAGTCCAGTAGCAGGGTACAAGATCAGTCCAAGAGGCAGGCAAATATCATGGTCAAACAGTCCAAGGTCAGTTCCAGATCAGGCAGATATATGTACAGAATCGTTAGGCAGAAGCATGGTCGAATAACAGTCCAGGGTCAGTTCCAGTTCAGGCAGAGGTATGTACAAAATCGTTAGTCAGAAGCATGGTCCAATAACAGTCCAGGGTCAGTTCCAGATCAGGCAGAGGTATGTACAGAATCGTTAGGCAGAAGCGTGGTCAAATAACAAGCCAGGGTCAGTTACAGAGCAAGCAGTGGCATAAGGGGTGTGAGGGTAAATTGCAGGAACGGAGGCTTACGTTTACCATACTTCACTAATAATTTACTGAAGTATGGTAACGGCGAAAACATTCACCTACGCAAAGGCCTGGTTCAGAAGGACATTGTGCACAATAAAAAGATGTGTCTCTTCTGAATCCTGCTCTGGTACACACCTTACATTTTTTTTTACGTCGTTGGCCTGTTGGTTTGGGAGGGATTTTATCAGGAAAATGGCGTCGACTAAGAACAACTGAACGGATATTTTCTGGTGGGCCCTTCGGGAATATAAGCGCAGTGAAAACTTCCTCCTGGTAGCCAAGGAAGCGTTTGGGGTTTTGGGTGGAGTTGAGGTAAATTACATATGAATTGTATATGGCCAATTGAAAAAAATAAATTGCGACTTTTTTATACCAATGGTATGTCCGTCTTGTGGCAAGGTACAGTTCCAGCATCTGGTCATTAAAGTCGACTCCCCCATAAACAAATTATAATCATAGATGCATTTAGGTTTTTGTATGGGGTCATTTCTTCTGGGGATTTCCATGAAGGTATCATTGTGGATTGAAGACAACATGTAGACATTTCTTTTGTCCCTCCACTTCACTGCCAAAATCTTGTTGTTTCGTAGACTTGCTGTTTCTCCTTTTCTCAATTTCTTATTGACCAGACTTTGAGGAAAGCCCTTCCGGTTCTTTTTTATGGTACCACATGCAGGCGTCTTCTTCCGGTGAAGGTTGTGGAACAGGGGCAGAGATGTGTAGAAGTTGTCTACATACTGGTGGTAGCCTTTCTCCAGTAGGGGGTATATGAGGTCCCAAACAATTTTCCCGCTTGATCCCAAGTAGTCTGGGCAATTAGGGGGTTGCAGCTGGGTGTCCTTCCCTTCGTACACTTTGAAGGCATATATGTACCCTGTGACTCGGTCACATAATTTGTATACCTTCACCCCATAGCGGACCCTTTTACTGGGAATATATTGTTTTATTTTAAGCCTGCCACTAAACTTAACAAGGGACTCATCCACACATATGTTTTGGTCCGGGGTAAACAGCTGGGGGAATACTGCAGAAAAATAATTTAAAAGTGGCCGAATTTTGAAAAGCCTGTCATAGTTTGGGTCATTTCGGGGAGGGCACTGGGTATTGTCATTAAAATGAAGAAACCTCGTTATCATGAGGTATCTGTTTCTGGGCATTACCTTGGAGAATACTGGCATGTGGTGGAGGGGGTGGGTTGACCAATAGGACATCAAAGTGTTTTTTTTGTGAGTCCCATATTAAATGTGAGCCCTAAAAAAACCTTCAACTTCTCCACCATTAGGTCTCTCCACTCATAGGGACGGTCATAGTAGGACATTGGATTATTCAAAATAAATTGCTGTGCATAAAGATTGCACTGGGCCACAATATTTGATAGCATGTCCTAGGTAAAAATTAAATTAAAAAAATTTATTGGGGAAAAATTCTCCGTGTCCACCTGGACTCCTTGCTGGGCAGTGAAAGGGGGAATGTTGGCTTCTCCTGAATTGGGAGGAAGCCACAAGGGGTTCTGCAGGGCATAGGGAAGGCTGGGATGGGTCCTTGGCCTTTCTTGCCGAGGCACTGCGGTGCTGGTGGATGGCACTGCGGTGCTGGTGGATGGCACTGCAGTGCTGGTAGATGCCACTGCCTCCTCACCAGAACGCCTTCGTTTGGTGGGCCGAATATCTTCCTCCTCTGAGTCACTTAGTGTTCCACTACTGAGGACTGGCTCATAATTTATGTCCGACTCAGAATCGGAGTCGGAAAGGGAATCCGAAAAAGAGGGCTCCCCGTTGCTCTCGTCGGCCTGGGACAGTATTTGGTATGCCTCCTCGGCGGAAAAGCATCTTTTAGACATGGTTGCTAAGCCTGCACTGATGGGCACTGATGAGACGGCACTGATGAGCACAGATGGGCACTGAGGTGGCGCAGAGGTGGAACAGATGTGCACTGATGAGGTGGAACAGATGTGCATATGTGCACTGATGAGGTGGCACAGGTGGGCACTGATGAGGTGGCACAGGTGGGCACTGATGAGGCGGCACAGGTGGGCACTGATGAGGCAGCACAGGTGGGCACTGATGAGGTGGCACAGGTGGGCACTGATGAGGTGGAACAGATGTGCACTGAGATGGCACAGATGTGCACTGATGAGGTAGCACAGATGTGCACTGATGAGGTGGCACAGCTGGGCACAGATGAGGCGGCACAGATGGGGTGGCACAGGTGGAGCGGCACAGATGGGCACTGATGAGGTGGCACAGATGGGCACTGATGAGGCGGCACAGATGTGCACTGATTGATTGCACAGATGTGCACTGAGGCAGCACAGATGGGCACTGATTGGCACAGGTGGGCACTGATGAGGTGGCACAGGTGGGCACTGATGAGGTGGGATAGATGGGCACTGATGAGGTGGCACAGGTGGGCACTGATTGTGCATATGTGCAGATGGACACTGATCACCGCTGGGCAGACAGGTGGGCACCGATTGGCACAGGTGGGCACTGTACTGATGGTGCACTGTACTGATAGGGCACTGTACTGATGGGCACTGTACTGATGGGGCACTGTAGGCACTGTAAAAACATTTTTGTAACACTCACAGATCGCTGACAGTTTCTGTCTCTCCTCACACGCTGTCTCTGTGTGAGGAGAGAGAGCCGGCAATGAGTGATGATCTCAAATGTTTACATCTGAGATCATCGCTCATTGGCCATGGCGATCGCGCTGTTAGTGGCCGCTGTGAATGGCCATTTACAGCGATCTGTGATTGGCTGTGTCCAAGGGACACGGTCAACACAGAATTTCCTCGATGCGCGCTTGTGAGCACGCACGGGGAGCGAGGAAAGGGGAGGCCGTCATATGACGGCCTCCCGGGAATTGAGATCCACGCTGTAGCCGTCATTCGGCTACGGACGGATGTCAGGTGGTTAAAAAACCAAGTTAAAAAATTACAGTCTGATCAGCGGGAGATGCTCTATAAATTGGAGGAACAGGAAAATTAAAGCAGGAGGCAAAACTTGAGGATCAGGTCCATTCCAGAACAGAGAGGGGAGGATCTGCTCCTCAAGATGAAAGAAATATTTAACACTCTCCTGGGTAGAAGTCTAGAGGAACAGTTAAAACTGGATCATGTCCACAGGATAAGAAAACCCCCAAGCGTAAGGGAGGAAGTACTCAGAGACATTATTGTAAGGTTTCATCAATAAGAGGACAAGGCAAAGATTTGGAGTAAATTATGAGGTGCTCAACCTGTGAAGTACAACAATTGGGAAATCCAAATATTTTCGGATCTATCAGCCAGAACCCTATCAAGGAGACGACAATTAAGACCTCTGTTGGATTCTTTGAGGGGGGCCAATTTAAAGTATAGCCGGGGCTATCCGTTAGCATTAAATGTGACAAAAGAGGGTAGAAATTTTAGACTGAATCATATAGAGGACTTACAAGACTTCTGTTGAGATCTAAATATTACAGTACCAACTATCCTAGGCGGGGAGGCCCTTTAACTCAAAGAGTGGTTTGGGTGAGGGAGGGATAGGCTGTGGGGGGGTGGGGGAGGAGGAGGGGCGGTGGCGGGGGGGCGGGTGGGGAGGATGGAATGATATAGTGTTCTCTGCGCCCTCCCTCCCCCTCTCCTCATTTGAGTTGGGGAGGACCACCATGGCCCGCCGTGGGTGTTTAACCCCATTGCACGGGGGGACTAGGCGGAAATCGTGACAACCGGGACGCTGTTGCCCCGAGGTCAGGTATTGGCGGGGGGAAGACGGGGTGGAGGTGGTGGGGGTACCCATAGATTTTTTGCTTCTTTTCCTTTGTTCTTTTTTTTTCCAAGTAGCGGGTAAAGTAGAGGCGAATATGCTGGAAATAAGAGAGGCATTAAA
The DNA here is from genome assembly GCF_042186555.1 of Aquarana catesbeiana. NCBI lineage: Eukaryota > Metazoa > Chordata > Amphibia > Anura > Ranidae > Aquarana > Aquarana catesbeiana. The sequence continues at coordinate 293,154,768 of NC_133325.1, forward strand.
AGTTTGGGTAGATGGAAATTAAATTCTTGTCATATAATGTAAAAGGGTTAAATTCTCCCAGGAAAAGGCGCAAAGTGTTAAATGAGTTGCAGCTCTATGGGGTAGATATAATCTTTTTGCAGGAGACGCACCTGGTATTAGAGGAGGGCATCAAGCTTGACTCAAGAAATTACCCAAGTTGGATTTATTGTGATTCACCCATCAGACGGGCGAAGGGAGTGAGTATCGGATTCTCAAAATGGATTAAATACATATTGTTAGAAAGGAGGGTGGACCCAGAGGGCCGTTTTTTATTTTTAAAGGCAAAACTGGGGGAAAGGACCTACACATTGGCTAATGTTTACTGTCTGAACAGAGATCCGATTAAATATCTCTCCCAGACCCGGAATAGATTGATGGAATTCAGAGAGGGGGAAGTAATACTGGCAGGGGATTTTAATTTCTGTTTAGATCCAGCCTTGGATAGGTCATCTAGAACAAGAGAGGCAAGTAAAAATCTGCTATTGAGCCTTGGGAGAAAGTTGCATGAATGTCAATTGATGGATGTATGGAGGGTACAACATCCAAAGGAGAGAGATTACTCTTTCTTCTCGCCAGTGCATGGGACCTATTCAAGGCTGGACTACATGATGGTGGATCACAGTTTATTGGGCTCTATCGAGGAGTCGAAGATAGAGATTATGACACTGTCAGATCATGCCCCCGTCTCGATGAAGGGGACGTTAAAGGGGCTCCATAGGGTTCCTTTTACTTGGCGTTTAAATGAAAAACTTCTTGAGGATGATAAGATAGCGGAGAAAATCCAACAGGAAATAGATGCGTTTTTTCTAAATAATGATACCGGAGAGACCCCGGGGGTGGTTATATGGGAGGCCTTCAAGGCATATATAAGGGGGGTTTAAATTTCCATTGGTGCGGGGGAGAAGAGAGAGAGAACTAAAAGGAAAGAAAGCCTCATTGCGAAAATCCACCAACTAGAACAGTTACATAAAGCCTCTATGGGAAATGATAGGCCCGTATTACAACAACTGATGATTAAAAGAGAAGAATTAAAGGATCTATTGGAAAAAGAGTCACATAAGATTATGAACAAGCATCTAAAAGAAAGCTACCAGAGGGGAAATAAGGAAGGAAAACAACTGGCAGCAATTGTAAGGAACAAAAAAGACGCAAATTTTATAGAGAAGATTAAAAATAAAAATGGCGAAATGAGGCACACATCCAAAGAGATAGGAGAAGAATTTAGACAGTATTTTGCAGCCCTCTATTCGGTTGGGCAGAGGGAAAAATATGGTGGAAATAAGGAGGAGAAGGTGAGAGACTTTTTAAAAGGGGCGGGACTTCCTAAATTGTCTGAAAATTATATAATGGAGCTAGAAAGACCGTTAACTGTAGAAGAGATAAGCTTGGCCCTGAAATCATCTTCCCTGGGTAAGAGTCCTGGGCCGGATGGTTTCACAACCAGCTTTTATAAAAAATTTAAAGACCCCTTGGTTCCAAGGCTCTGCCAGGTCTGGAATGGGCTAGGGAAGCAAGGTGAAATGTGTAGGGATGCGTTAACAGCATCAGTGATGCTAATTCCTAAAGAGGGGAAAGACCGCACCCTTTGCTCTAGCTTCAGGCCGATCGCGCTCTTAAATGTGGACACTAAATTATATGCTAAGGTACTGGCGCTTAGGCTAAAGGAAAAAATGCCCCACCTGGTCCACCCGGACCAAGTGGGATTCATCCCAGGGAGAGAAGGTAGAGACAATGGGGTGCGGTCTCTTCTCATAATGGAGGCTATTAAATTAAATGGATCCCCAGGTCTACTTCTGTCGATAGATGCCGAGAAGGCATTCAACAGAGTAAACTGGGGATTCATTTTCAAAACGCTGGCAGCAATGGGTATAGGGCCTACAATGCTAAAATTGATTAAAATATTGTACAATCAACCAACAGCATTTGTGAAGGTCAATAATTTAGCCTCTGCACAGTTCACTATGGAAAACGGGACCAGACAAGGATGCCCGCTGTCTCCGCTTCTATTTGTCCTAACCTTAGAGCCCTTATTAGCTACAATCTGAAAAAAAACCCGGATATTAGCGGCTGCTTAGTGGGAAAGGAGGAGCATAAACTGGCTGCTTTTGCCGATGATGTTCTTTTTTATATCACTAAACCCAGAATTACGATCCCCAATCTGCTATCTATATTGAAGAAATTTAGCGAGTTGTCAAACTATAAAATTAACTTTGAGAAATCTGAAGCCTTAAAAATTAATATGGACAAACAGGAAGTCGCTAGACTTAGTGAGGTGTTCCACTTCCCTTGGAGGGAAAAAATTAAGTATCTGGGCGTACAGCTAGAAGGTTCCATTAGGAAGATATATCAGCTAAATTTTATTCCCTTTCTGGATGAAATCAGAGCAGAAATAAAAAGAATTTCACATCGCCCGGTCTCATGGATAGGGCGAATCAACATAGTCAAAATGGTGCTAGCCCCTAAGGTGCTCTACAAAATGCAGATGCTCCCTATTCCTGTACCTCAAACCTATTTTAGAACGTTAATAGATTTAATAAGTAGATACGTATGGAAGAATAAGAGACCCAGGATAGCGTACACAGTGATGAGTAGGGAAAAAGCACAGGGAGGGTTGGCTATCCCGGATTTTAGAAATTATCATAAAGCAATTGTATTCTCACGGGCACTAGAATGGGCAAAGGGAAGTATTAATAAAAGATGGGTTAATTTAGAAATGAGTTTAAGCAATGCAAGATTAAATGACATGATCTGGAATCCCCCTCACCACAGGAATTTAGGACCAGACACACATGTTATAACGCACCTCACATTTAAAACATGGGATCAGATTCACCACACTAGGAAGTGGGAGTATAACTCTCCCTTAATTTATTTAAAGGACAACACCTACTTTCCCCCGGGGATGGGGGAAATGGGAGGAAACTGGATTTTGAATAGGGAAGCACAATTAAAAGACATTATTAATAAAGGGAAAATTTACACATTCCAGGAATTATCAACACAAAGGAATTTAATGAAGGTAAATGGGTGGCAGTACGGCCAGCTCGTGCATTTTGTTAGAAGCTTACCTGGCTCCTTGAGAAACTGACTGACTGATTGAGAAACTATTCTGTAGGGATATAGCAAAGAGGAATATTTCGGCAGTATACAAAATTCTGCTAAATAATGGAGGTGGGGTAGTACCGCCATTCATTAAAAAATGGGAAGAAAAACTGGGAGCAACATGCAAGAAAAGATTGGTGGGGAGCATCTTAGGGGCAACGCACGGTACAGCAATTGATACGAAAACAACGGAGATCAACTACAAGTGCCTGGCCAGGTGGTATATGACTCCTACTAAACTCAGCAAATTCATTCCCGATAGATCACCTAATTGCTGGAGAGGGTGTATGGCTCCGGGAACAATGGCGCATTTATGGTGGGAATGCCCAAAAATTAAAATATTCTGGCGGGAGGTGATTAAGTTGATCGAAGTGATAACGGGTAACGTTATCCAGTTTGACCCATGGGTCTGTTTGTTCCATGGGTCGGAGGGCTGTAATAGATGGTATAAAACCTCGCTAATCCCGGTGCTTCTTAATTCTGCAAAGAGCGTAATCCCAAAACAATGGCAGGAAGTGGAGGGGCCTGGGATTAGGGACTGGATTTCAAGAGTTAACGAAATTTACACTATAGAAAAATCTGAGGCAGTAGATCCCTCAGGGGCAGATGGGCCAGGTGGGAAGCCTTTAAAAGATCTGAGAGTTTTGCCGAAGCCATTTTACATTAACATAAGTATAGATATTCTCTTACTCACCAGGGTCATTATGAATGTGAACAGTCTGCGGGAAGGGGGGGGTTGGGGGGGAGGAAGGAGGGTAGGAGTGGGATAATATTAGGGTTTATTACTGATTTGTATGATTTGTATACTTGGTAGAATGTTTTATCCCCTCGAAAGATGGGTGTTTCTGTACTTATAATAGGAAAAATTTAAATAAAGAATTAAAAAAAAAATAATAATAATAAAATGCCCAATGGCTTAGAGGTCAAAATTGATAAATTAATTTAGCTCCAGGGAAGGGTAACTTGGAAAAAATTGATCCATCACATCTTTACTTGTTTTACCAGTCCCCTTTAATTTAAGCCCAACATTGAGTGCAATGTAGCCATGCCCACTTTTTGCTCAAAATATCCCACCCAAATGTCCCTCTTTCTCATGTTCATCTCAAGTTGAGAGGCAGAATGTTAATACCCATCCCCCTTTTTTCTTTTTTTACACTTCTTTGTAATTTGTGCATTGGTTACTATATGCTTATAACACATTCCAAGCTGGATGCTATAGAAACTAGGCTTTTCTGCAGTAGGCCAAAAACTTTGCTAATTCTTACAATCTCTTTATTTAATAATACGTTGGAACCAACACAAAATTTTACACACAAATTTTACAATTTGTTCATTAGTTGCAATACCATTTTCAAGGACTGTATTCTCATATATAACATGGAAATAATGAAAGTATTAAACTCTACAGAATTTTTCATTTAGCACATTGAGCACAATAAAACAAACAATGCCCAGTAATTTTTTGTCCAAATTCTTACCCCAGCACTAGGAGTTTACAACTTTCAATTCTGCTGACTCCATCTTTCTTTGTGCTGCTTCCCTGAAACTCCAGTCTTCTTGGAAAAGAGTTAACAGTGGACAGTGCAGTCTTGATCCAGTCTGTTAGTTTGGAGAAGGTAGGGGAGGAGCAGGGAGGAGAAAGAGTGTGCCTTACCACCCTAGGTTACAGTAAAGTGTGCTCCTATTAATGCACACACAGACACAATTGTAGTCCCTCCACACAAGTTTGGCTCTATAGGATGCTATAAGAGAAAGGAGCCACCCTGCAACTAGGTGGAACATAGGCAAGGATTAAAAGATAAATAAGCTAGCAAATTATTAAATCAGCTGAAGAGCCTACAAATTAAGGGTTTAATATCACTTTAATCTACATTACTTTAAGCCCAACTTTAAGCCCAACTCAATTCAGAACTTTTCTGAGAGTGTGGGGAACGGTAAGAACCTTTGTCAGATTTTAATTGACATATATTTCCTTTGAGGAGATTTTTTCTTCATTTCCTATATGGGCAGAAACTAACCATAATCTCTTTAGCAGGGATACAATTAACAGTAAAGCACTTTTTTAGTAGTTTAACAGACTAGGTCATGGGTCTTCAAACTATGGCCTTCCAGTTGTTCGGGAACTACAATTCCCATCATGCCTAGTCATGTCTGTGAATGTCAGAGTTTTACAATGCCTCATTGGATGTGTAGTTCTGCAACAGCTGGAGGGCTGTAGTTTGAAGATCCCTGGACTAGGTAATGGAATGAATGGCCAGACAGGGAATAAATGTAACTCGAGGTTTACTACAAGTGCAATGTTAGTGGAAATATTCCAACACAGGTTTAGGATGGCATAGCACATGGATAGACAGCAGAGTATTAAAAAACAGATTAAGGCTCCACAGCGGGAGCATGGACCTGAGATGGGTGATCATTGGGCTGTCTAATATTGTCAGGATCCATGGCTTCTCCTAGTAGTCTTGGAGATGAAACCATCAGTAGCAGAGATGTTTATGGCTCATAAACTTGGACAGATTCTTCAAAAACCCTCCTTTGGGTCTCACTAGGTTTGAGAAGTTTACAATTTAGGCATCTTGGTCTTTCTTGGGTTTCTTTTCTCTGGATGTTATAGAATGGCATTACTGGAATGGGCTGTTGTAAGAGAACTCCAGGGATTTGTTGTACTATTACTCAGTCCCTGGGGTGAAGGTCCTGAATCCAGGAAAGTCAGAGTGTGGTTAAGTTCTTCTCTGGGTACTGTTACTTTCCACAGTGACTTGTGGATGGTATGTGGTAGGGTAAAGGGATGGAGTCAAAAGAGGGTTTCCAGCATTGTAGTTGTTATAGTTGCATGTACTGCCTCTACATAAAAATTACACTTAGCACTCATAGAAATGACCTTCCCCCACCAAAAGGAGAAAAAACTTTTGGGTAATGCCATGTTTTAAATGGCAGACCTGTAAGTAAATGCCCCAACAAGTGAACATTTAAAGCAATTTAATGGGTTTTTCTGAAACAGAATGCAGAAACTAAATGTGGGTATTAAGAAGGCTTAAGGTTTTACTGGCTCCTCTTGTGTTTCTGCAGCTTTACAGGATTTAAAACATATATATAATGTAGCAATAACTCACGGTGGAGCTGCTGGTTTAAGCGGCATGTCCTCTTTGCTCTACACACTTCTTAAATTGTTCACTCCCCTTGACACAACTGTAGTGCAGTGTTGAAACAATATGAGCATTAACTTTAACCCACAATATACACTTACAATTAGGGTTACCTCTACCTGGGTGCTGGTAGCTCCACCTGTAGGAGAAATGACAACACTGCACAAAAACTTCAATAATGACCAAAAATAACTTCTTTCTTTGAATAAGTAATATATTTACATAAAGAGTTATTTCAAAGAATATGCTATCACACCAACATAGTGTGATAGTATAAGAAATGATTATGACAATCAATAACAATCACAGAAATGTATATGTATATATATTGGTATGAATCTATACCCGGGAGCTCCCCCTGCTCTAGACCTTAAAGTCACTATACTAAAATGCAGGGCCCTGCAATGAAAAGGTAGTCCTGACATCTTCAGTCTTCGCTAGCTTTTATAATTGTAATCCGCAAAGAAGTTCCTCCTGGGTGTTGCACAGGGTAGTATAACACAATAAAACAATTGTAATCCAATAGAGTGACTAGGTGTCTTTATATGAAGAAACAAACATCGAACATCCGCTCTTGAACACTGAAGTCTATTCGGACGTAATACTCTCCGACTTAACTTGTTCCGTGGGACTATCAGTCCCAGCAACACTCTGTACAGTTCTAAAGATGTGTGTGTAATACTCAAATAAACTTCTGGGTGTCAGCCCTCTCACCACACAGAATCCAAGCAGGTGGATGTCTCCGGTTCAGCAGTTCTCAGTTCCGTATGGAGGCACCACCACGCCGTCACACTGTTCCGTTCACAAACGACCAGGAGTCCTCAGTTATCTCCCCACGGGTCTTCCGGAACAATCACATCTCTTGTCCAGCTCACTGCGATGCAATGACAGGATACTACAGCTGCTCTGCTCCTTCGCCAGGTAGGCCGCAACCCTGTGGGACACACACACCCACAGAGTTCTGTTGGCAGGCCATGCGTCCCAGGCACAAGAGAGCTAAAATGACCGCTGCTTACCCTTTTATATCCCCCCACAATGCAGTTCAGCTCTGACTTGTCCAGGAGCATTGTGGGTGGGTCATAGCTGCAGTTCCAAAGTAAACAATGAATCACTTCTGTGTCACTTAATTCTGAGACGTAAACTTATTGTACTTTATCAATTGTCCACAAGATGGCACTAACACAACTATTGTACTGAATATTACACAAAGAGCTAGAAACAACAGTTGTCAGCGCTACATACTCCCCCTGCTCTAAATCTTTGGTCCCCAAAGATATGTAGTACCTTGTTTCTGCTACACATCTTAGCCTCTAGACGAGAACACAGGACCGACAGGGGAGCCTCCCACCAATTCTCAGGTGTTGGAAAGCTACTCTGTGTACCCACAACTGTCACTTTAGTATCGGATACAGGCGTGCCAAGGGGTGAAGCAGTGTTCTCATTGTCCAGACTGACTGAGGAGGAACTAGGCTCATCAATGTTCCTTTTGCTGGTAATCTTGGTTGTTTCAGAACACTCACCCAATGTATCGTATGTTAGTCTCTTGGGTGGGCGAATGTTCCTCTTTTCCCTTTGTTTTTTTGGTGTGTCCCCTATTTCTGGCTGAACACCACTTTCTTCCACTTCAGTGGGAGATAAACACTCTTCAGCTCTTCCAGACAATGGCACAAACTCTGGAGCTTCTGGCCTGAGGGCCTCACTACTCAGCTGTTAGTGATGAAACACTAGCTTCAGTTTTGGGTATATTAGATGACCACAACCAGCTAATGTCCATCTCTCCTTCCTCATTGTCTTCAGTTGTTGAAGTCCCAGACTGGGACCTAGTTATAGGCCGTTGTGCAACTTCTGATGTGGATAATAATTCCTCTTTGGGTATTATCCTCACTGCGTCAGTAAGGGGCAAAAGGTGATTCCGATGCCAAGTTTTAGTTGGTCCAGCACTTCCTTCTGGCCTGATTTCAAATACTGGGAGCCCTGGGAGCTGTTTACACACAACGTATGGCTGTGATCTCCATCTATTTGCCAACTTGTGTTTGCCAGGAATACCCAGATTCCTTAATAAGACTCGGTCACCTGGTTGAAGATCTTGGACCCTTACTCTAAGATCAAAGTTTCTCTTATTCCTGTTCTCCCAGTTTTCTTACATGGTCCGGGCCTTCTCATAAGCAACCTTCAGACTCTTTCTCAGCCTATTTGCATATCCTCGATGGGAAGCTTCTGATGTGTGATCCAGAGAAGTTCCAAAAGCCAGGTCCACTGGTAACCTAGCCTCATGCCCAAACATCAGCCGATAAGGTGAATATCCTGTGACATCACTCTTGGTGCTGTTGTATGCATGTACTAAAGCGGCAATATGCTTACTCCAGTTGGGCTTTTGCTTGGAGGTTAATGTCCCCAACATATTAAGAAGAGTTTTATTAAACCTCTCCGGCTGAGGGTCTCCTTGTGGATGATAGGGTGTAGTTCTGGATTTTTTTATCCCCAGTAGATCCAGCAACCTCCTGATGAGTGTACTCTCAAAGTCCCTCCCCTGGTCTGAGTGGATCCTCTGTGGTAAGCTGTAATGGATGAAGAATTTCTCCACTAATGTCTTTGCCACTGTGACTGCCTTCTGATCTTTCGTGGAGAAAGCTTGAGCATATCTGGCAAAATGGTCTGTGACTACCAGAATATTTCCTTGCCCACTCAAGTCAGATTCTAAACACAGGAAGTCTATGCAAACCAGATCCATGGGGCCTTGGCTTGATAAATGTCCCATTGGGGCTGCCCGTTGTGGCAGAGTCTTTCTCTGGATACACCTATGGCAGGAGTGACAGTAACTCTCCACTTCTTTCCTCATGTAAGGCCAGTAGAATCTATCTCTTATCAATTGAAGAGTTCTTTCTGACCCCAAATGTCCATAACAATCATGTAGAGCGATTAACACTGTCTCTCTGTGCTTCTCTGGTAGCAACAGTTGCCACTTCTCCTCCGGATCTTCAGAGGGGCCCCTTTGGTAGACCACCCCTTGCAACAACTGCAACCGATCCCACTCTTTGTGTAACAACAGAGCTTCTTTTCGGGCGCTTTTCAAAAGTAGGTCAGGGTGTTTACCCTCCAGAGCTTCCAATACCAGGCTGCAGAGTGTATCCTCTTGTTGATCTTTCGTAAGATCTTTCCTTGATAATTTAGGTAAACCCTCTGCAGCAATCTGGGAGACATTGCAGTAATACCTGGGTACTCCTGCCGTAGTCACTCCAATTTCTTCAGCTCTGGCTCCACCTTTCTCCTGCTTAACGGTTCCTTCACAAAGGGCTCTTACCCCATCTGGGGCAAGTTGAGTCCAATCCTCTTGGGAGCTCAGGGGACTGTGGGGTCTTCTTGACAGCGCATCTGCATCTCTGTTGCCCACTCCCGGTCTGTATTTCAGGCTGAAGGAGAATGTTGAGAGAGCAGCCTATGGCCTGTGGCGTCCAATTTTGCAGTGGTGAATAAGTATGTGAGGGGGTTGTTATCTGTTTTCACTACAAATTCGGCACCATAAAGATAATCCACTTTAAAGCAAGAAACTCAAGTTTATGAGTTGGTTAGTTCTTCTCAGCAGGAGACAAGCTTCGACTCACATAAGCAACAGGCCTTAATTGTCCATTGTGATCCTGATAGAGCACTCCGCCCAGCCCATCTCGGCTGGCATCCACGTGCAGTTCATAGGGCTTGATAGGATCCGCATAAGCTAACACTGGAGCAGTTGTAAGACTCTTCTTCAATAGACTGAATGTCTCCTCACATTCTTGAGTCCACTGATCCGGAATAGATTCCTTTTCCGGGGCCCTTCTTTTTGTCTCCCAGGTTTCTCCGAATCCACATCAGCCTCTTCCTGATTCTTTAGTAGTTCTGTGAGTGGGTGAGCTATTTTTGCGAACCCCTCCACAAACCTCCGGTAGTAGAAGCAGAATCCTAGGAAGGACCTGAGCTCAGTTACATTGGCCTTGGCCAAGAGGTAACAGCTTCCAATTTCTCAGGATCAGTTGCTATCCCTTCTTCAGACACAATGTGCTCCAGATAGTTCACTGAACATTGGTAGAATTGACACTTCTCCATTGAAAGTTTCAAATCCACTTCATGTAACCTCTTTAGAACTTTTTCTAGTCGCTCTTCATGCTCTTCAATAGTTCGGCCAAACACAATGATATCGTCTAAGTATACTAAGAGCTCAATCAAATTCATGTCGCCTACTGTCTTCTCCATGAGCCGCTGGAAAGTTGCTGGGGCCCCAGACAGACCTTGTGGCATCTGGTAGAATTCATAGAACCCCACGGGGGTGATAAAAGCAGTCTTCTCCTTATCCTCAGGACTCATGGGGATTAGGGATGAGCCGAACACCCCCCCCCGGTTCGGTTCGCACCAGAACCTGCGAACGGACCGAAAATTTGCACGAACGTTAGAACCCTATTGACGTCTATGGGACTCAAATGTTCGAAATCAAAAGTGCTCATTTTAAAGGCTAATTTGCATGGTATTGTCCTAAAAAGGGTTTGGGGACCCGGGTCCTACCCCAGGGGACTTGTATCGATGCAAAAAAAACTTTTAAAAACGGCCGTTTTTTCGGGAGCAGTAATTTTAATGATGCTTAAAGTTAAAAAAAAGTGAAATATTCCTTTAAATATTGTACCTGGGGTGTGTCTATAGTATGCCTGTAAAGTGGCACGTGTTTCCCGTGTTTAGAACAGTCCCTGCACAAAATGTCATTTTTAAAGGAAAAAATCTCGTTTAAAACTGCTTGCGGGTTTAATGTAATGTCGGGTCCTGGCAATATGGATGAAAATCAGTGAGACAAACGGCATGGGTACCCCCCAGACCATTACCAGGCCCTTTGGGTCTTGTATGGATATTAAGGGGAACCCCGCACCCAAATTAAAATAAGGAAAGGTGTGGGGCCACCAGGCCCTATATACTCTGAACAGCAGTATACAGGAGGTGCAAACAAGACAGGGACTGTAGGTTTGTTGTTAAGTAGAATCTGTTTGTAATTTTTAACGGGTACATTTTTAACGTGTTTAGCTCCAGCCAAAAAATCTTTTTTAAGCTTTTTGGAAAACATAGGGAAGGGTTATCACCCCTGTGACATTTGTTTTGCTGTCTTTCCTCCTCTTCAGAAGATTTCACCTCACTTTTTGTCCCAATGACAAATGTTTTTTGAAAATTTGGGGTTTTTTGTGGAACAAGGATTGGAAAGCATCAGTGGAAAGGAGAAATGTTTTTCCCATATTAACTCTTACAGGAGAGAATTTCCTTTCCTAGGGGTAGATTTCATCTCACTTCCTCTTGTCTCCTTCCGTTTGCAAGTAGGAGTCGTTTGTAAGTTAGATGTTTGAAAGTAGAGGCCTGCCCTATATACTCAGCAGAAATTTGGGCCTTAGGTGTTGTTGTGGCCACAACACTGTAAGCCCTCACAGGGCACTGCTGTGAAATATTAGATCAAGAATTGTAATTACATGCCCCTGTTGAACAAGGGCAGAAAAATTGGGCCTTTGGTGGTGGTGGTGCCACAACACTGTAATAGGGCGTACACACGGTCGGACTTTGTTCGGACATTCCGACAACAAAATCCTAGGATTTTTTCCGACGGATGTTGGCTCAAACTCGTTTTGCCTACACACGGTCGCACAAAGTTGTTGGAATTTCCGATCGACAACCACGCGGTCACGTACACCACGTACGACGAGACTAGAAAAGGCCGGTTCAGAACCAAGCGCGGCACCCTTTGGGCTCCTTTTGCTAATCTCGTGTTAGTAAAAGTTTGGTGAGAGACGATTTGCGCTTTTTCAGACTCGTGGCTTTCAGATCGTTTTCTGCCGTTCAGTTTGTGCTTGTGGGTTTGTATCTGCTCTTCAGTGCGTGCAAGCAAGTTCCGCGTGACTTTATGTAGTCATTGTATTCTTGTTCGGTCGTTACTGGTTTTCAGGTCGCTCTTCACAGGCCTTGCTGTTCTTCACTGCATTCTGTTACTTCGTTCTGAGCAGCCGACCGTTTTCTAGCCATGTTTCGTATGCGTACTCCTCGTAGAGTTCGTGCTGTGCGGGGGCTTGGTGTTGGGGTCCTGACCTTGACACAAGTCCAGTCCATGAACAGGGTGAGGAGGAGTTCATGGACCAAGAATTGGTTGCTTCAGCGTGACCAGTTCTGTCATATGCCTTTGCTCCGTGAGATCCGTGAGAATAATCCTGATGATTTCAGGAACTTTCTCAGGATGACGGACCCCGTGTTTCACTGTCTGTTGGCTTTGCTGACCCCCTATATCAGCAGGCAGGATACCTGCATGAGGCAAGCCATCACTGCGGAGCAGAGGTTGGTCGCTACCTTGCGGTATTTGGCCACAGGGAGAAGCCTGCAAGACCTCAAGTTCTCGACAGGCATCTCCCCCCAGGCTCTGGGGATCATTATCCCAGAGACCTGTTCTGCCATCATCCAGGTCCTGCAGAAGGAGTATATGAAGGTAAGATTTTTATCCTTTTATATCACATTTTATTGTATTTAATGTTTGATAATATATTGTATTTCTTTCCTCATTCCCTAATTACCATGATTGTAATATGATGTGAATGTCCCCTTTGTCCTCATGCATGCTGGATTTTTATGTAATTATTATTTTAGGTCCTTCATACATATTTGCCCTTCAATAACCTCCCCAGCATGGTGTCTCCTGCCCTATATTCACCTCATGTAGTCACTTAACAATGTATTTTATCAGCTCTATAGTAGTGCTTTACCCCAAACACCCCCTAAAATGTTTGGAAATGTTATTTTTGATTTAAATTCAGGCAGAGTGCCAGAGGGTTTTTTTTGTGGTGTCCCCAAATTTTTTGTAACCCTCCCTCCCCCAACTGCTAAGTCAGCTGATCCCAATTCTCTATCCTCAATCATCTATCTGCTGACTTTGCCAAACCCATACACACTATACCCACCTCTTTACTGGTCAGATTTATGGATGAATTCCCCAAAGCATGTAGTGCAAGGGCCTGCCTGTATACTTTCCAATGGTACTGTTTAAAGTTTTTGTATCCTATTATTATCTTGATAGGTAATAGCAGAATGTTCAAATGTGCTCAAATGTGTACAGTGTGTATTTATATCTTTGTATTATGACACTTCTTACCTGTCCAGTGGTCTGCCAATAGTGTAACTAAGGAGGGTCTGTTCCAAGTAATACCCTGTATTTAGGCATTCATCTCTCAATGAAGTGAAGAGGGTTACCTGTCCAAGAGTTCCCCCCCTATAATGTTAGAAATGGCCCATGAGGGGGGGAGGGGGAATATGATAGGTGTACCTTATACTTTGTTGTTGTTAAATTCCCCTTAATAAATGCTATCTGGAGGTTGCCCCATAATGTTTGTGTCTAATCTGCTTGCCGTGTTTCTGTGAAAAAATAGTAATGTTTATTGTTTTTTCCTCAACAGTTTCCTTCAATGCCACAGGAATGGCAGACTGTGGCCTCCCACTTTGCCCAGCGGTGGGACTTTCCTAACTGCGGAGGGGCAATTGATGGGAAACACATCCACATCGTCCCACCACCCAACTCGGGGTCGTACTATTATAATTACAAGGGGTTTAATAGTATAGTGATGTTGGCGGTGGTGTCGGCTAATTACGAGTTCTTGTATGTGGACGTGGGGAAGAATGGCCGGATGTCCGATGGTGGAGTGATCGCCCAGACGGAGTTCTACAGGCGTCTCCAGAATGGCAGCTTGGACTTGCCACCTCCAGAGGACAATGTTGAAGGTCTCCCATTTGTGTTCGTTGCTGATGAAGCATTTGCGCTGGGGGACCACCTGATGCGGCCATTCCCGATGAGGACCCTCACCCCGGAACAGAGGGTTTTTAATTACCGGCTGGCCAGAGCCCGAAGAGTGGTGGAGAACACATTTGGAATCCTGGCCAGCCGGTTCCGATTATTTCTGACACCCATCCATATGGCGGAGTATAAACTGAACCATATAATACTTGCCTGCTGTGTTCTCCATAATTTTTTAAGAAAACATTCAGCCAACTATGCTGGCTCAGTTGGGCCTGAGGCCGGAATCCCAAATCCATCAACACTGACGGCGCTTGAAAGTGGCCGTCCTGGCTTGCCCTCCCTGAGTGCCCGTGATGTCTGGTTACGCTACCTGGAGTTCTTTGCGGGTAGGGGGGCTATCAATATGCCAGACAATCTGTGAAACCTTTTTCAAATAAAAAACAACCAAAAGAAATTCTTTGTGGACATTTACTGCTTGTGTTTGTTTTAGCTGACCCTGACAGAAATGTGTTGAGTGCAGAAAATGTCGTGATTGGGTAACCTTATAAAAAACAGTGTTGGCTGGTACTTCCTAAATGCAAAAACACATTTCACTACAAGTGCAATTGCAACTGCACTGAACCTGCACTTGTAGTGCAAAGTGTATTTGCCCTTAGGAAATAACCCCCATTTTTGCATAAAACAGCAATTACATCAAAAGTGTTGTAGTGTTGAGACAATAATCCACACATTCTTGAGTAAGGCACTTTTTTATACCTGCACAATCACATGTGCATTTACGAAAGGTTTTTAAAACAAACCAACATGTTTGTTGTATAAAAATGTTTGCAGTAGCATTATCAAAAATCGAAATATCCATTTCAGATAAAACAGGCCTGTGTAAAACCAACAAGAAAGCCAAAAAACTTGAACTTACAAAGTTCACATATGGTAAAACCTGAAGGCTATATCAGACATCAGTATTTAGGAACTGGGTGTGATATAGCGTTCAGATGGGGGGAAATCACCCCTGGAAAAGCCAAATTTGGAAGATGCACACCAATTTACGAATGTCAACATGTGCTATCTGCCATCAGGGGGGATCAAGGGACGTGTTTTGGGGGAGCAAGCCCTTCCTCAACACGACTTTATAATTGAGGAAGGGGTTGCACCCCCAAAACGCATCCATTGATCTCCCGTGATGGCAGATAGCACATGTTGGCACACTGTGTGCATCCTCCAAATTTGGCTTTTCTAAACATTGAAAAAATTTTTGGAAGATTGGACCACAATAAAACAGGTGATTTTGTGGGGTTTAAATTCGCCCCAAAACATCAATGATGTTATTATTTTTTTTAATAACATCACTGATTTGTTGCTGTATGTTGTGCAATTCGAGATTACACCCCATGATCTCCCCGATCAGTATCTGGGCACTTTCAGATGTGAAACGTTCTATCTCCCTCACATCACGATCACCTAAAAAGAGATAAAGAACAAAAAAAAAGGTCTCAAAAATCTGCCACCATCCATCTCTTTTACCTGAGCCTGTGGTCGCAGACACTCACCTGTTGTGGTGTCAATCTCCACCACATCTTCTTCTTCCTCCTGCTCAGCTTCTTGTGTTTGCGGTATTTCCCCTTCTTCCAGAGGTGGGGGGTCTGTGTTCTCCTGGGATGAGGGGTGTCCTCCGAGTCTTTTCTCCCCTATGTAAAACAAAAATGGTATACTTAGCACACAGATATTTGATGGCAGAACTAGAACTAGGAAACATTGCTTGGAAGTGGGGTACAATTGTCTATTTTAGCCGAGTTCCAAGATGTATATTTTTTATTGCCCTTTGTCAAGCTGCAATACTTTACCTGTTTGGTACAAGCTTCACAGATGTAGCCCCCCCTATAGTATACACTGGAGCACCTGTGTGCCCCCCCTAATAAAAATGGTGTTCTTGTGTCCCACACTAGTGCTCCAGTGTCCAGATGTGAAAACACCTGCTCAGTGTCCTCTCCTTACACACAATCTAGTTGGCATTTCATTCTAGTAACAAACCCATCTACACAAACAAATATTTGGCATCCAAGTAGGCCCCAAAAAATGTGGGAAAATGCATATGGCCTAAACAATGGTGTTCTAGAGGCCGAAAGAAAAATGTTTGATACGAACGAATAATGGGCCCATGAACATTAAAGTTGCCCTTTTAAACGTTACAATTAATAAAAGCATATGGAGCAGAACGAACGGAATAAAGACAGAAAGAATAGGAACACAGCACAACTACTTACTTTTTTGCAGCACTCTCCGGATCTTTCGGTACTGCTCTGGCTCTCTCAACTTCAGGTCCGACCACCGCTTCCTGAGCTGATCTTTAGATCTTCGTACCCCGAAATTCCTCTCAAGACTCCTGACCACTTTCGCCATGATCTTGGCCTTTCGGATGTTGGGTGGGGGTAAGGCCCATATTTTCCGTCATAGTCGGACTTCCTCATGATGTCGACCATCTCCAACATCTCCCCAAACTACATATTTGTGGCCTTAAAACGTCTCCTTCTGGATCGGGACGTGCCTGGATCCGGCCTTTCCTCCTCCTCCTCCTCGTTGCTAGAATTAGCATGCACCTGCTGTAACTCCGCCATCATGCTCTTCACCCACTGCGCTGAACGAAAAGGGGCGGGGAATAGACTAGAAAGAACGTCAGGGGCGGTCGAAGTTACACGCATGCGCAGTGTGTATAAAGCGTAACACGCGTGCGTATTACGTACGATCTGTGAGCGGAGGAAGGAGCATTGGACGCGCCGATCGTAAGAACGAAGGTAAGAGACAAACTTGTGCCTATACTGCTTTTAGATTGAGGCCTATATTGTAACAAGATTAAGAGAGTTTTGTCTGACATTAGGCTTTGTCTTGTGTTGTGTCTTGCAGTGAACATGGATAGCTTAATGAAAGACAATGACTTCATGTCAGTATTCGTAGAGATGCTAAGTGAGCTGCCCTGTCTGTGGGAGATTACCCACCCCCATTTCAAGAACCAAGCAAAGAGGAAGGCAGCACTGGAGCAATTGTGTGAAATTGTGAAGCAGGTGATCCCCATGGCAGACATCACTTATTTAAAGATTTTCATTGGTGGCCTGAGGAGCACATATCTGAGGGAGCGCAAGAAAGTCCAGGATTCGCAGAGATCAGAGATCCGGAGCAGCAGATGACATCTATGTCCCCAGGATGTTGTACTACGACAGGCTGCACTTTCTGGCAGGCCAGACTGAACCCAGGCCATCCCTCTCAAGTCTTCCTTCCACGCTTCCTTCCCCCCCGGCTGAGGCTTCTGACGCCCAACCTGGGCCTTCCAGGCGATATGTGGAGGAGCCCAGATTGAGCCAGGTATAGCATTCCTCTAAATATTTCTGCTTGTCCAATCAATGATGTTAACTAGATGTTAGTTGGGAGTACTAATTTAGGATTGTGATTGATGATGCAAAACATTACAACTATGTCCCTTTTTCAAACACAGGGAAGTCTCAGCCAGGAGGTGGCCGGGCCGAGCCGGCTGGCTGATATCAAGGTCCCTCCACCCCCCCTGAAAATAGAAAGTGGCAGTAGGAGGAGTACCCTAGAGGAGGCTGCTATAGCATTCTTTTGGAGGGATACAGAGGTCCTGGGAGCACCCCACACCATGGAGGAGAACATTGCTGCCTTCATAGCCTATAAAATGCAGAGGATGGAGGAGGGCCAAAAAGTCATGTGTGAGGCCCTCATATTGGATGGTCCTCCTCCTCCTCCTGCAGGTCCTCCTCCTCCTCCTCCCTCTCCTCCAGGTCCTCCCAGTCCTCCTCCAGGTCCCCCCAGTCCTCCTCCTCCTCCAGGTCCTACTCCTCCTCCTGCCACATCTCCAACTGCACAGCCACAGCCCGGAAGGAAGCGTGGAAGGAAGACCAGACAGTGATTGCCCTGGATCCAGTCTGGTCGGCCAAAAGATGCAGCCTCTTGTGGTACCACAGCCTGGGGACACAGATGTCATCTGCTGCTATCCAGATCTCTGCGAATCCCGGACCAGACTACCCTTCCTTACATATGGACTCCTCAGGCCACCAATTTTGATGTTGAAGAATTGATGTCTGCCGTGGGGGTCCCAGGCTTCACTAATTTCTCATGTTGATCCAGTGTTGCCTTCCTCTTTGTTTGGTTCTGATCCCTTAATAAAGGATTTTTGTTTTGAATTATACTCTCCTATGTGTTTTACTTCAAAAATGACAGTTTGTTTGTGAGGATTCAGGTACATTTCAAATATACAATGTGAAATGAACAAGGGACACCAACAACAAACAATCTCCTTGAGATTAAATAATACAAGATATCAATGGTGTTGGGGTAACTTGACACACAAAACACAGACAAAAATATTCTGGAGTAAAAATAAAAATAACATTGAACAAAGATCAGCCTTGGAAAAAATCCAAACATTAAAGAAAAAAAAGGCTGAAAATCCAAAAAAAAAAAAATAAAAAAAAATATAAAACTGTCAGATGTGACAACTAATAACAATATATTCAGGGAATCCCACTAAAAAAACACAAATAAAAGTTTGTGAGAAGTGTGTGTGAATATGAGCAGCAAAACTACTTAATTCTTGTCACATTATAAAGAAGAAGAGAGTGCGCTGTATTAAACCATTTTTAACATTGCAGCGTGACGAAAGTGCTGTATCCATTGCGAACGCTAAGTTTACCAGAACGAGCTGTCCCGTGTCGGAATTTCTTCTGAGCATGCGTGGCACTTTGTGCGTCGGAACAGGCCACACACGGTCGGAATTGACGCGATCTGATTTTGTTGTCGGAAAATTTTATCTCCTGCTCTCCAACTTTGTGTGTCGGAAAATCCGATGGAAAATGTCCGATGGCGCCCACACACGGTCAGAATTTCCGACAACACGCTCCGATCAGACATTGTCCATCGGAAAATCTGACCGTGTGTACGGGGCATAAGTCCTCACTCGCTCTTTGTGGGTGCAGAAATGGGCCCTGCTTCGAAATATTAGATCAAGAATTGTAATTACATGCCCCTGTTGAACAGGGGCTAAAAAATTAGGCCTTAGGCACTGGTGCTGGTGCCACAACACTGCAACCCCTCACAGATACTCTAGTTGGAACGCAGAAATGAGCCCTGCTGCAAAGTATTGCATCAAAAATTGTAATAACACGCCCCTGTTAAACAGGGGCTGAAAAATTGGGCCTTAGGCACTGGTGCTGGTGCCACAACACTGCAACCCCTCACAGATACTCTAGTTGGAACGCAGAAATGATCCCTGCTGCAAAGTATTGCATCAAA